>NC_091234.1:17229795-17424795 GCF_040958095.1 Procambarus clarkii | reverse complement strand
CGCAGCAACAGTCACCGCAGCAACAGTCACCGCAGCAACAGTCACCACAGCAACGATTACTACAGCAACCTTTACCACAGCAATTTTCACTACAGAAACTTTCACGATGCATCAAGAAGCACATTATAATCATTAATCCCTGATGCTTCCTGCACCTTCCAATCATGGTGTGCGGGGGGAGTGTTGTACAGTGAAGATGGCGTGCACAAAAGCGAAGTCTACGGTGAAGTTGGCGCCTGACGCCAGCCTGCTGGAACACAATACCTAGCGTGGCCACTAACACCAAGATCGTGAGAGAAAGTGAACGCAACCAAATAATCACTGTAGCAATTTAGCTACAGTGATTAATTACAGCCGGTGACGACGTCGTGGCCCCGATACAAAGTGGGAAGAGCCGGGTCTTCAAGCGACGTATTTCACCCCACACACTACTTTGTAACCGACTTTGTAACGGTGGTGTAACCTCACTCTACGTAACATAGCTACACGGATGCTAGGTATGATGAAGGTGTCCCATAGCATTCATCATTCGTTTCTAAAACTGCTTTATATATATCTGCATGATACTTCCAACGAAACTTATTTAGTAGTCTGAGACTAAGCAAGCGTTTTAAACGCTTTAATTATGTTGGGGGTAAAATATTGTCTCGAGTGTGTAAGGCGTAATTAGTCAGAAGACTGATTACCTGAGGAGGTGCGCGCTGCGCTCGTTAATTACCGGTCCCATAGTGGAGTGTCGACCAGTTCGGCGGCTCGACCAGTTCGGCGGCCGGCGGGCTGGGAGAGTTTCACCCGGAAAATGAGAGCTCACCCTCATTTTCTGAGTGAGAGGACTGGTGAAAGTGTGAGTCTGAGGCTGTCCTTGTGAGTGCATGTGGCAGGTCAGTCAGCAGCCCGAGTGCAGTTGAGTGCATGTGACAGGAGGACCCAAGAGAGCAGACGACACTGAAGATCACAATCCTGATGTTAAGCGCAGTATATAATAAATGATTTTACGCTTGAACTGGAGGGAGGGTTGACGCCCTGGTCGACGACCGGGCCGCGGGGACGCTAAGCCCCGGAAGCACCTCAAGGAGGGATACATCGACGGCTTCGCTTATTGCAGGTCAGTGTTCGATCCTCGGTGGTCAAAATTTTTCGACATAAATTCTTCACTCCGTACTCATATCCCAGTTCCTATCCGGTCCTCATATCCTAGCTTCTATCCGGTCCTCATATCCTAGCTTCTATTCGGTCCTCATATCCTAGCTTCTATTCGGTCCTCATGCCTCACTCATGTAATATGTTCATCCAAGGGGCTAAGCTAGGATGAGCGGGCCTTGAACATCTGAACTGGTGATCCTGGGCAGGAGCTCGACACGTTCAACTGAACAAGCCTCTATTGAACCACTCTGAACCCTTAGATCATCAGTCTGGCAGCCCTCCCCCCCCCCCCCCCCCTTCCCTACGCCCAAGACCGTACAGGCCGCACAACATCCGGTTTACACTGTTGTATAATACAACATTAATAAATCCAACGTCTCAGACTACAACATGTATAAGTTTGGCAGTTATCTTGAGGTTATCTTGAGATGATTTCGGGGCTTTAGTGTCCCCGCGGCCCGGTCCTCGACCAGGCCTCCACCCTCAGGAAGCAGCCCATGACAGCTGACTAACACCCAGGTACCTATTTTACTGCTAGGTAACAGGGGCATAGGATGAAAGAAACTCTGCCCATTGTTTCTTGCCGGCGCCTGGGATCGAACCCAGGACCACAGGATCACAAGTCCAGCGTGCTGTCCGCTCGGCCGCCCGGCTCCCTGGTAGTGGAGACTCATTCATTATTTTCACAGGAGTGATAAAAACCTGGAAAGGAATTTTATAATCAATAAAGACTTATGCAGAAAAAATAATTGATTCTGGCGCTAACATGATGTGTCACGTTACTTAGGCCTAGGACCCGGTGGCTGAGCGGACAGAACACTGGACACGTGATCCTGTGGTCCCGGGCGTCGGAGAGAAACGATGGCCAGAGTTTCACCCTGATGCCTGTGTTATCTAGCAGTAAAATAGGTACCTGGGCGTTAGTCAGCTGTCACGGGCTGCTTCCTTGGGATGGAGGCTTGGTCGAGGACCGGGCCGCGGGGATACTAAAACCCCGAAATCATCTCAAGATAGGGATGGATGTGACTATGGTCATACTGGATTTAAGAAATATGTGATTTTAAGCATATTAAATTTGCTTGAATATTTATGAAGAAAAACATGCTATAATTTATTATTAACTGAAAATTCACTGACAAAAATATGTTTATTAACGGACTAAATTTTGTATATAATCAAATTTATATAAAATCGTCAGATTAATTTTAACATGAGGTATGTGTTGCTGATCCATTACTGTCAGTTCATATCAGGAATGACAGGTGTCTGCAGCGGTTAACAGTCACAGGATCACCATTGGTGTGAAATGACAGCAGATCACAGCATTTCTCTGATCATCATTCTATTGGTGGGTCGGGGAACAGTGTCACACATCACTCAGCTGCTGGGCCCCCATCATGTCACTCTTTGTCATCTCTACAGTCATGTCACAGTGAAATTATTATTTTTTTAATGTATGTTGGGGGGGGGGTGTAAATTATATTCACTAGTGAAATCAACCCCGCAGTCAAACGCCTTATCTTCTTCTTGAGGTTATCTTGAGATGATTTCGGGGCTTTAGTGTCCCCGCGGCCCGGTCCTCGACCAGGCCTCCACCCCCAGGAAGCAGCCCGTGACAGCTGACTAACTCCCAGGTACCTATTTACTGCTAGGTAACAGGGGCATTCAGGGTGAAAGAAACTTTGCCCATTTGTTTCTGCCTCGTGCGGGAATCGACCCCACGCCACAGAATTACGAGTCCTGCGCGCTATCCACCACGCTACGAGGCCACTCTGGCCTCGTAGCCAGAGTGGTATAGCACTAGTGGTATAGTGGTATAGCACTAGTGGTATAATGGTATAGCTATACCCCTTCCGGTATAGCAGTGTTGGTGAAGTCTACGTCAAACGTGCTCAATTGCAACCTTACCTTGAGGTTACCTTGAGGTGCTTCCGGGGCTTAGTGTCCCCGCGGCCCGGTCCTCGACCAGGCGCCTCTGGTACCACTATCTGCTCTGTTGTGGTGTTCCTGCAGTTTTGTCCATGCCCTCTTCCTTGTGGGTTTTGCATCCTTAAGAAGTTTCTAAAGACAGTTCTTATGTTGGCCAATCTTGCATATGCCGCTGATGATATCCTTTTGGTGTGTGTACTCACCTTGTTGTGCTTGCGGGGGTTGAGCTCTGGCTCTTTGGTCCCATCTCTCAACTATCAATCAACTGGTGTACAGGTTCCTGAGCCTATTGGGCTCTATCATATCTACATTTAAAACTGTGTATGGAGTCAGCCTCCAACACATCACAGAATAATGCATTCCATCTGTTTGCATCCTTAACCTCTGAATAAAGCTAACTTGTCGCATGTTTCCTAACACACTGGTATTCTTGATATATATTCTTAATAACCTCACAATTTCCTTTACGGTATCACAGTCTTCTGTTCGTTGGGGCTCGCCATAGCCCGTGCTGCTTGGAACTTTTTGTTCCAGATAGCGAATCTTTAACAACAACTTCTGTTCGTTGATTCACTCCCTAATCCGGCAATTTTGACTCCAATCTTGACTCATATACCAGTACACAGTGATTGGTCATTCCCAAGAGGGCTTCAGAGTTTTGCTTCCCTTATGCCTGACGCATTCAAAGTGTGTGTGCAGGGTTGCGTGTTAATTATTATGATAAAAACTGTGAAGAGGTTTTTTTTCAAGATTTAAAGCAGTTATACTTTGAGTAAATTTTTTGTTTCTTCCCGTTTTTCTTTGATGTGGGATGTATCTTGGCAGCGTTCCTTGTGCCTCTCCACCCCCTCCCCCCTTACCCTTCTAAAGCCTTTATGTTGATGTGTGTTATAACCTTGTCTGCCTGTCTGTCTGTCTGTCTGTCTGTCTGTCTGTCTGTCTGTGTCTGCCTGTCTGTCTGCCTGCCTGCCTGCCTGCCTGCCTGCCTGCCTGCCTGCCTGCCTGCCTGCCTATGTTTGTGCATCTCTTCTACATTGAGTTAGTGCGTTCACAAAGAGTGCGTATGTATGCGATAATGGACGCATGCGGGAGTGCGCATGCGTCCATTATCCAACCAGTGGCTCAATGCGTTCATTGCGCTGTGCGTCTGCGCATAGACGCTATATACAGACCCGAGGCAGTAATATACCAAGCTCATCTTCGTGTTCACGCATAGTATAATGATCACATATAACCACAATGACATGTAATGATCATCTCCCTAGGAGCAGTGTGGAGGCCACATTGTACACAATGTGAGCTATCATTATACAATTTGTCTTCCATACTGACGCAGACGGCGAGGCGAACCAGTTTATTTTAAGATTTTTTAAATTACCGCCTTGTGAATTGCCTCTTTTTTTTCTTCCCCCTTGAAGTGTTTGGACGTCGTCTCGAAAAGCGTGAGAGATGAAGATGGAGCTGTTGAAGTCCCGCCCGTGGCCAGGGTTCGAATCCAATTCAATTTCTTTATTATACACCCTATACCCATCCCGTGGGTGGTGGTGGAACTCCGGGCCTTCTGTTGCTTCTTAATGGTTCCGTTACGAGCAACAGTAACTCATTCTGTTACTGTTACTCATTCTGTTTGAAGTTTTGTGTTCGATTGGGGAGTGTACGAAGTTCAAAATATTTTGTAAGTTCAACCCGTGTTTAAGGTCAACTGATTTTGAAGGGATTTTTGATGTTAATGTCAAGTAGGTTTTATAGTTTATTCGATTTTTGTTTAACTATAAAGTTTTTTGTTTTAACTATAAAGTTTTTTGTTTTAACTATAAAGTTTTTTGTTTTAACTATAAAGTTTTTTGTTTTAACTATAAAGTTTTTTGTTTAACTATAAAGTTTTTTGTTTTAACTATAAAGTTTTTTGTTTTAACTATAAAGTTTTTTGTTTTAACTATAAAGTTTTTTGTTTTAACTATAAAGTTTTTTGTTTTAACTATAAAGTTTTTTAAAAACATGATTTTGTGTCAGTGGACAGATTTAGGAAGATAAATTCCTAACTATTCACACGCCTCGCTACAGTTCTCTGTACTGAGGTTATCTTGAGGTTATCTTGAGATGATTTCGGGGCTTTAGTGTCCCCGCGGCCCGGTCCTAGACCAGGCCTCCACCCCCAGGAAGCAGCCCGTAACAGCTGACTAACTCCCAGGTACCTATTTACTGCTAGGTAACAAGGGCATTCAGGGTGAAAGAAACTTTGCCCATTTGTTTCTGCCTCGTGCGGGAATCGAACCCGCGCCACAGAATTACAAGTCCTGCGCGCTATCCACCAGGCTACGAGCCCCCAGCCCCAGCCTGTACTGAGAGTACAGACATAACACATAAGACATAAGACATCAATTTGGTAATCTTATAACCTTAAAATTAGATAGCTGAAAATTAATCATTAATATTATATACGTATACAAGACCGTCCTCCTAAAATGACATTACTTTAGCGACTATGGGCCTGACGGCTGAGTATACAGCGCTCGGGATTCGTAGTCCTGAGGTTCCGGATCCCCGGTGGAGGCGGAAACAAAATGACCAAAGTTTCTTTCACCCTAATGCCCCTGTTACCTAGCAGTAAATAGGTACCGGGGAGTTAGACAGCTGCTACGGGGTGCTTCCTGGTGGGTGTGTAACAAAAAGGAGGCCTGATAGAGGACCGGGCCGCGGGGACGCTAAGCCCCGAAATCATCTCAAAAGAGAGATAACCCCAGCTTATGTTAAGGGTGGTTGTTGGGGGGGGGGTGCTCTGTGGGGGTGTAAGTGGGGGGGGGGGTGGTCGTTTGGCTGCTCTGTGGGGGTGTAAGTGGGGGGGGGTGTTGGTAGTGGGGTGTGGGGAGTGAGAATTATGTGGGAGAATGAGCTATGGATGGGGTGGGAGTAAACCAGTGGGGCGTAGCGCCCCCCCCCCCTTTCAACCTGGGAGCATTTCCCACACACATACACACACACACACACACACACACACACACACACACACACACACACACACACACACACACACACACTTATGAGTAAGGGGAGACATGATCACAACCTACAAAATCCTCAGAGGAATCGACCGGGTAAACAAGGATAAACTATTCAACACTGGTGGGACGCGAACAAGGGGACACAGGTGGAAACTGAGTACCCACATGAGCCACAGAGACGTTAGAAGGAACTTTTTCAGTGTCAGAGTAGTTAACGGATGGAATGCATTAGGCAGTGATGTGGTGGAGGCTGACTCCATACACAGTTTCAAATGTAGATATGATAGAGCCCAGTAGGCTCAGGAATCTGTACACCTGTTGATTGACAGTTGAGAGGCGGGCCGAAAGAGCAAAGCTCAACCCCCGCAAACACAACTAGGTGAAAACAACTAGGTGAAAACATTCCTGATCGTGTCGCACACATTATAATAATCGTATTAAATAAGTTCTTCATATATATGTGTTTGTCGTATAAACCTGTAACACATCTCCAATCTCTAGATGAAATATTTCAAACAAGGTAGAAAAGGATTAAATAAACAATATATTATGTGTAAGAATTTCTTTTGGTTAGGATTTGTCCTCAGGAAAATAAATCTTAACATGAGCTATATATTACCAGGGTCTTAAAGCCTTTAAGACGCTGTAAAATGGAATCTTAACGAAATGCAAAGAAAACTGAATTATGCAAATGTTTGTTCTTGAAAATTTCACGGGAAAATTTTCTCAGTTTCTCAATGATGGTGAATTAAGTATTTGAAAATTATATTTGCTGTGTTTTTTTTTTATTTATCCTTCAGACAGCTTTGTCTGGGGGATGTCGCTGTCTCCTCTGTCTGTCTGTCTGTCTGTGTATGGCTATCTGTCTGTCTGTCTGTCTGACTCTGTATGTCTATCTCTGTATGGCTGTCTCCCCTGTCTGTCTGTTTGTATGGCTGTCTGTCTCTGAATGGTTGGGCATTCATAGGCTGTTCATACACATTTAGCAATACAGGTTGTCTGTATTACTAAATATCAGGCACTCTATGGCTGTCTCTCTGTCTAATTGTCTGTCTGTCTGGTTGCCTGACAGACTGTCTAGCTGAAACAGAACAAAAGACAGTAACTCACCAACAATCAGGTGTAGTCAAGTTCTTGGTGTATGTACTCAGAAAGTGAGCTGAATATAGGGAGGGGGAGCTAGTGCAGGGGGAGGAGGAGGAGAAGAGGAAGGGGAAGGGGGAGGAGAGGGGAAGGGGGAAGAGGGGAAGAGGAGGGGGAAGGGGGAGGAGAGGAAGGGGGAAGGGGGAAGAGGGGAAGGACAAAATATGAACCCAACAAGAGAGACGATCAAAGCGCACTGAGTAAAGTACTCGGAAGAGGTAAAGAAAAGTGTCTCACAAAGGTGTATGAAGACTGAGGGGAAAATGACGTAATTGGAAGGGGGGGAGAGGGGAAGGGGGAGAGGGAGAGGAGGGGGAAGGGGGAGAGGGAGAGGAGGGGGAAGGGGGAGAGGGAGGGGGGCGGTGCATGGCAGGTCTGAGGACCCTTCTTGGAGGCCATGTAACCAGGGGGCGCTGGACCCCCCCTCCTCGAGGATGACCCCCTGCTCCTTGGCCCCCGTCTTCCAGGAATCCCAAACAACTCCTCGACTCAAGACGTTCTCCTTCAGATGAAAATTTAACACAAAGATGAAAGTCAACAATAACAGCTTCTAAGATGTTAAGAAAATCATGTGGACAAAGTAACTCTACATAACAGAGAGCCGGTGGCTGAGCGGACAGAACACTGGACGCGTAATTCTGTGGTCCCGGGTTCGATCCCGGGCGCTGGTGAGAAACGATGAGCAGAGTTTCTTTCACCCTGATGCCCCTGTTACCTAGCAGTAAATAGGTACCTAGGTGTTAGTCAGCTGTCACGTGCAGCTTCCTGGGGGTGGAGGCCTGGTCGAGGACCGGGCCGCGGGGACACTGAGCTCCGAAATCATCTCAAGATAACCTCAATATAACAACATAGTATGTGACAGGGCGTATATAGAACGTATAATATATATAATATATAATATATATTACGTATAATACGCGTATTATGCAAATGAACTAATGTAAGATTGTCATATAAGTTATTGTCTTGCAACTTCACCTTTGACGTGAACAAATCCACTAGGGCCGTGATGAGGATTCGAACCTGCATCCGGGAGCATCCCAGACACTGTCTTGATCGACTGAGCTACGACATGGTCAAAATGTCATGTGACATGGTTGTCACAGCTCAGTCGATTAAGACACCGTCTGGGATGCTCCCGGACGCAGGTTCGAATCCTCATCACGGCCCCTGTGGATTTGTTCATTTGATCCATTATGTTATTGTGATCTCTGTGTGTAGTGTTACCTTTGACGTCACTGTGTTGAAAATATTTGTAATATGTTTCTTGTTTTTCATTTTCTAGATAAAGGCGAACGTCTTGCTGCTTCTCCAATCAGTTCCTCAAACTCTACCATCTAAGGAGCACAAGATGACGAAGGAACAGCAGCAGGTGAAGAAGGAACGTGCTACTTTTACCCAGGTAGGTACAGGTGCAGACAACTACCCTATCTTAGCCACCGGACTTCTTTCCTGTCCCACAGGTAAGAGAAAGCTTTCCCTTTTATCTTTAGCGTTATCCCTATACGTGTTTCCCTAGAACACGATCCGCCAATCAGTTTACAACCAAGTCTCTAGCTACTGCTGGTATCCTAGTTATCGTTACTTATATCCAGGGCTCGAACCCGGGCCGATATTAGGACGTGTGGAGTGGGAGTGCTATCCACCACGACCTTATTATTATCAGAATTGCATTAGCCTAATTCAGAAACTAAATGCTTATATCTAAAATAAACAATGGAAACTTGATCAATCTTTATCAATTAAGGACACCTGAGAGAACAGGTGATTAGTCTTCAGCAGCAGTCATAACACTACCAGGGTTTGTCACAAGTAACCTGTGACGGGTTGTCACCTGTGACAACCCCGTGTCACAACACCTCTCTCCCCAGACGCTTGTCGATATTTGTAATATTATCTGGAATTTAAATTTAAATTTTTGGCCCGAGGGGCGAGTTTATTGGGCAGCGCCACTTATCCTGTGAGTGGACGCACCGCCATAGTGACAGTATTGGGCAGCGTCATTCATCTTGTGAGTGAACACACCGCCATAGTGACAGTATTGGGCAGCGCCACTCATCCTGTGAGTGAACACACCGCCATAGTGACAGTATTGGGCAGCGTCACTCATCTTGTGAGTGGACACACCGCCATAGTGACAGTATTGGGCAGCGTCACTCATCCTGTGAGTGAACACTCCGCCATAGCAGCATGTACAACACTCCCCAATAGGAAGAAAACCCGCTGGGTTGTTCATCCTGCCACTTGTACCCAGAATAGTATCGACAAAAGCGTTAATTTTCTGACATTTGAAGGATTCTTTAGACGTGACGTGCACAAAAGCAACCTTCTTCAGTTCTTCCTGGAGTCGCGTTTTCTATTTTGGTTTCATCGTGGTATAGACTTGAGAGTTCCAAGAAATTCTTCAAAGATGCTCAACGTGTCTTGAAAACCACTCCACTTATATAGCCTTCCGCGTCTTTTGCGGAAGACTCCCGGTTGATAGACTCATTCCTTGGAAGTTTTAAATTAATGCATTGAGGACGAATGAGTGAGAAATCTTCATTTCAGGCTCACACAAAACAGTTGTAGCTTTTGTGAAATAGCTTTCAGGGAAATAATATATTTTGAAACAAGACTACACCATGTTTGGGAGAGGTGGGAGATGTTGGTCCTTTGGTTTCCAGCCAAACTGGAGTCGTGTTCTGCTTCGTGAGTTTGCGTCAACCAGGAGTCGTGAGGTGTTCAGGCCCTTGCGTGAACCAGGAGTCGTGTGGCGTTCAGGCCCTTGCGTCAACCAGGAGCCGTGTGGCGTTCAGGCCCTTGCGTCAACCAGGAGCCGTGTGGCGTTCAGGCCCTTGCGTCAACCAGGAGCCGTGTGGCGTTCAGGCCCTTGCGTCAACCAGGAGCCGTGTGGCGTTCAGGCCCTTGCGTCAACCAGGAGTCGTGTGGCGTTCAGGCCCTTGCGTCAACCAGGAGCCGTGTGGCGTTCAGGCCCTTGCGTCAACCAGGAGTCGTGAGGTGTTCAGGCCCTTGCGTCACCCAGGAGTAGTGTGGCGTTCAGGCCCTTGCGTCAACCAGGAGTCGTGAGGTGTTCAGGCCCTTGCGTCACACAGGAGTAGTGTGGCGTTCAGGCCCTTGCGTCAACCAGGAGTCGTGAGGTGTTCAGGCCCTTGCGTCAGCTAGGAGTTATGTAATGTTAAGTGGGTTGCTTGGGTTCGTACGTTCCTGGTTTGATAAAACAGTTACATTTTTGACGGAGTGGTGAATCGCGAGAAGAGAACGGGTTGCCAGTCCAACCCGTTCTGTTGATTTGCTACGACATTGAGAACAGTTAGTGCTAACCCGCTCAGAAAGGTATGACCCCAAGCCATCCACCTAACCCAACCTAACCTAACCTAACCTAACCTAACCCAACCCAACCCAATCTAACCCAATCTAACCCAATCTAACCCAACCCAACCCAACCCAATCTAACCCAACCTAACCTAACTCAACCTAACCTAACTCAACCTAACCTAACTCAACCTAACCTAACCCAACCTAGCCTAACTCAACCTAACCTAATCCAGCCTAACCTAACCTAGCCTAACCTAACGTAACCCAGCCTAAGCTAACCTAACCTAACCTAACCTAACCTAACCTAGCCTAACCTAACCTAACCTAGCCTAACCTAACCTAACCTAACCTAATCCAACCCAGCCTAAGCTAAGCTAAGCTAACCTAACCTAACCATAACGTCCAAGATGAGACGTACTAAGCGAGAGGAGAAGAGGCTGGCGAGTTTTATCTGGGAATGTCCACATTAACTATTACCAGTGCGACAGGCGACGTTAATGGTCTTCAAGTTATGGCAATGTGGTGATCTACCCACACCATTAAAGTCCGGTCCTTGCGTGTGTCTTGTGTCCTGAGGTTACTTAAGACGCTTCCTATCCTATTAGCGCCTCTCACTGTGTAATAAGTGTCTTAATAATAAGTGACCCAACATTTGTCTTATCAGTACCAACATTAAATCTCTTTCTCTCTCTCTCTCTCTCTTTCTTAATTAAGGTGCAAGCCAAGAGTTGTTCTCCAGCATCAGCTCATCTGAAGCCTGTCCCCTAGAAAGGGAGCCGGTCGGCCGAGCGGACAGCACGCTGGACTTGTGATCTTGTGGTCCTGGGTTCGATCCCAGGCGCCGGCGAGAAACAATGGGCAGAGTTTCTTTCACCCTATGCCCCTGTTACCTAGCAGTAAAATAGGTACCTGGGTGTTAGTCAGCTGTCACGGGCTGCTTCCTGGGGGTGGAGGCCTGGTCGAGGACCGGGCCGCGGGGACACTAAAGCCCCGAAATCATCTCAAGATAACCTCAAGATAGAAACTCATTTATTTGATGAGCTTTTTATTTGTATCCATTATGGGAAGGGAACTATTAGGGGGAAAAGCGCCAAGCCATTACGACTATATAGCACTGGAAAGGGGTCAGGATAAGGATTTGACCTTATCCTGATCCTCCTTATCCCCAAGGAGCAAGGGGTCAGCAACAACTCTGCTGTCAAGAAGATATGAGATGTGTCGCAGGCCGTAAGGTTCTTAGCTGCCTTGTTTCTTTAAGCACTAGGCTTCTGCCTCTGCCACTTTAGTAGAGGCGGGACCAAAGAGCCAGAACTCAACCCCCGCAAGCACAATTAGGTGAGTACTAATTTGTATTCCAGTCCCGGATGTAGTATCAAGCACACAGATATCACAATAGTGTGATGCATCAAATGAATTCAAAGTAAAAATTCAATAGAATTTCTGGTTGCAATTCTTTTACCCTGTCGTAACTCAGTCGATCAAGGCAGCGTCTGGGATGCTCTCGGACGCAGGTTCGAATCCTCGTCACGGCCCTTGTGGATTTGTTCAATAGTATCAAGCTATCTTGCTGCTATCTGCTCGTTATAGCACGTCGCATTTTGATGTATACTTTATCTAACGCTAAAATCTAATGTACAAGAAAATGGTTGCGGCCCGCAAAATTGACATAATGTTCCGTTTTCTGTTCATGGGTCCTCTAGTTGGTTAGGATTAGGGCGCTTTAGTACACCAGTTTCTTGACGTTGGGAACGCTGGGGAGAACAGGTTGTGCTGTCATCGTCACCTGTGTTGTATCCGCCGTAAAACTGACGAAGTCGTCCTTACGTGTTGAGCACGTCTTAAGCTGTCTTGAGCACGTCTTAAACTGTCTTGAGCACGTCTTAAACTGTCTTGAGCGCGTCTTTAGCTGTCTTGAGCACGTCTTAAGCTGTCTTGAGCACGTCTTTAGCTGTCTTGAGCACGTCTTAAACTGTCTTGAGCACGTCTTAAGCTGTCTTGAGCACGTCTTTAGCTGTCTTGAGCACGTCTTTAGCTGTCTTGAGCACGTCTTTAGCTGTCTTTAGCCGTGAATTTCACAATTCACGTTTAAGAACGTAAATTATGAAATGCGTGTTCTCACAACAACATGTTCAGTAATCGTCAAGTGAAACCTGGAGTGTTATCCTGGCCACAGCAGCTGTGGTTGGAGGTGGGACGAGGCATGGATGATTCTTCACCCTCAAGGGTCAAGGTGGACCGTTGACCTCGTCCTCAGCGCGTCTGAGAACCTTATACACAATCTAATCCTCCTAGCCTGACCCCTCGCTAACTTTTACAGCATTCTATCCTTTATGGCCTGATCCCTAAGTTTGCGCACTCTTCTTGTCGTTGTTTTAGATTCAGCTACTGGGAACAAAACGTTCCAAGTAGCACGGGCTATGGTGAGCCCGTAGTGGACTTACCTGGTGGCATAGGAGCGGGGGAAGTAGCACGGGCTATGGTGAGCCCGTAGTGGACTTACCTGGCACAGGAGCGGGGCAAGTAGCACGGGCTATGGTGAGCCCGTAGTGGACTTACCTGGCACAGGAGCGGGGCAAGTAGCACGGGCTATGGTGAGCCCGTAGTGGACTTACCTGGCACAGGAGCGGGGCAAGTAGCACGGGCTATGGTGAGCGCGTAGTTGAATTACCTGGCACAGGAGCGGGGCAAGTAGCACGGGCTATGGTGAGCCCGTAGTGGACTTACCTGGCACAGGAGCGGGGCAAGTAGCACGGGCTATGGTGAGCCCGTAGTGGACTTACCTGGCACAGGAGCGGGGCAAGTAGCACGGGTTATGGTGAGCCCGTAGTGGACTTACCTGGCACAGGAGCGGGGCAAGTAGCACGGGCTATGGTGAGCGCGTAGTTGAATTACCTGGCACAGGAGCGGGGCAAGTAGCACGGGCTATGGTGAGCCCGTAGTGGACTTACCTGGCACAGGAGCGGGGCAAGTAGCACGGGCTATGGTGAGCCCGTAGTGGACTTACCTGGCACAGGAGCGGGGCAAGTAGCACGGGCTATGGTGAGCCCGTAGTGGACTTACCTGGCACAGGAGCGGGGTAAGTAGCACGGGCTATGGTGAGCCCGTAGTGGACTTACCTGGTGGCATAGGAGCGGGGCAAGTAGCACGGGCTATGGTGAGCCCGTAGTGGACTTACCTGGCACAGCAGCGGGGCAAGTAGCACGGGCTATGGCGAACCCGTAGTGGACTTACCTGGTAGCACAGGAGCGGGGTTGTGACTTTACACACACTCAATTACCTTGGGTTATACAGAGGAGAAATGTGCTTTCCCACCTCGGGTGGAGATGTGTGGGCATCAGTCATGAGCTGAAATCTGGGTACACGAATCTTGGGTTTCCCTTTGTTTTTGCGTGTGTGCTAACTTTAGCCGCCCACAACGAACTTTCTGGGCAAATACTTTGTGGTCGGCCATTGTCATGTTTGCGTCGGCAGGTTCAATATTTAAACTCCCGCAAGATGTGTGTAATCTGGCTGTTGACTAACATGGCGGCAGATGTGAACGACTCACCACGGCTGGCATGGTCTCCGATGGTCTCCTACTCAAATGTTTCTTAGCTCCCATCCTGCACTGGTCCGCTCTCTCGCCCGAATCTTCCTCGGTCTCCTACCTACAGATTCGGTCTCCTACCCCCAGGTCCTCCTACGTTGCCTCTCTCTCCTTACTCGTTACCATTGGTTCATCTTCCAGTCATCAATGGAAAGGAAAAATCATTTTTCTTCCAAATAAAAGATCTATGGATAGTAGACTTTGTTTTATTGTGAAAATTACTACGTTTTCTTCTCTTATTGCCCAAATGGACAAGTCAAATATATATATATATATATATATATATATATATATATATATATATATATATATATATATATATATATATATATATATATATATATATATACATATATTTAGTTATGTATATGTCCACATATTTTGGGGAGAGGGGCAGTTTCAACATTTGTATACATATATACATTGTATACATTGTGGGTACTTCCCCAACAAGTACCTTGTGGGAAGTGACAAAGCCATCATACAGCCCCCCCCCCCCCACACACACACACGGTCTGAAGACCAGGGGTGTAAACACTAGTAAATTTACCTGTGTTGTATTCTAGTGTCAGGCAATTAAATTATGCAAATTAGTCTATTTATATGTGTCAGAAGACCAGTTTATATCTGGATTATCTATCAAGCTTCTCGCTCCTTTCACAACTCTACACCTCCCGATAGGCGCCTGACAGCTGGGTGGACAGCGCTTCGGATTCGTAGTCCTGAGGTTCCGGGTTCGATCCCCGGTGGAGGCGGAGACCAATGGGCAAAATGTTTCTTTCACCTTGATGTCCCCTGTTACCTAGCAGTAAATCGGTATCTGGGAGTTAGACAGCTGTCACGGGCTGCTTCCTGGGGGTGGAGGCCTGGTCGAGGACCGGGCCGCGGGGACACTAATGCCCCGAAATCATCTCAAGATAACCTCCTCCAAGCAGTCTTATTTTAGTGTGGGTAAGGGCCAACTCACTTTCCACTAGTGGATTAGAGAGAGAGATTTACTAAATTTATTGTACCAGAAAATTGTACTAGGAAGGGGAGGGGGAAGACTCAGCAGAGAGTAGCACGGGCTATGGTGAGCCCGTAGTGGACTTACCTGGCACAGGAGCGGTGCTGTGAATGGAAGGCGACGGTACGAGCAAGGGGGCCCGGATCGAGACCCTTCACACCGTGTCTGTCTCCCAACAATATTACTAACTCTCGTAGTATTGTTTCGTGTCCATCACGCCATGAGCATCGTGTCAGCCATCTTATGACAGTCGGGCCGCCATGTTAGGCTAAGCCCCAAGGCTACAAATCCAGGTGAAATAACTCACTATACAATAGACCTCACAACATGTGAACATTGAACACCTGCATTAGTGCTTCCGCCGGCCAGCTGACCGCCGACAAAATGGCGGCGTATCAACCCCCCCCTACCCCCCCTTTCACGCAATCACGCGGCATGCGCGCACATCGATACGGCTACTTGGGGCCAGATTCACGAAGCAGTTACGCAAGCACTTACGAACGTGTACATCTTTCCTCAATCTTTGACGGCTTTGGTTACATTTATTAAACAGTTTACAAGCATGAAAACTTGCCAATCAATTGTTGTTATTGTTATAAACAGCCTCCTGGTGCTTCGGAGCTCATTAACTGTTTAATACTTGTAAACAAAGCCGCCAAAGATTGAGAAAAGATGTTCACGTTCGTAAGTGCTTGCGTAACTGCTTCGTGAATCTAGCTCCTGGAAACACAAACCGAAACTGTTCCTAATTTCCGCTTGTTACAACTTGTAATAAAGTTGTTACACCTTGGCTTAAAGTGTTTATGACGTATTAGAACGTTGTTACAACTTGCTATATTGGTTGTTATAACTGGTTAGGAGATGTTGAAACTTGTTCGAACGTTGTACCAACGTCGTAGTTTCGTTGTGTGTTTGGCGGGTAATTGGTGATTCCTGGTGATTCAGGATACGTTTTCGAATCTTTAAAGTTCGTGTTATGCTCAATTTCAAATGAAGAAAAGGTGATTGCACGTTCAAGTGAAATAACATAACAATATTCCAGTGAGATTGATCCTATGTGAAGGAACCTGTACACCAGTTGATTGACAGGTTGACAAGAAGTTAGCGGTGAGTGTCAAGATGTTAGCGACGAGCCTTCATGACTGTCAAGGACTCTCCATCACAGTTGGAGGTCCGTTTCTCTCAGGACAAATTTCCGCTTTTTCTCATGGCTTAATGACCCTTAAACAGCTAATTCAAAGTTTCTTTTCCTCTGACAAGATGCCTCAGTCCTCTGGAGAAGCGTGTGAGGGTACTCACCTACTTGTTCCTGCAGGCTCCAGCTCTTGGACCCCGCTTTTCTAGCCATTGTGTCAAATGCAGTGACTCCTGGCCTATTTCCCTATCATACCTTCTTTTAAAGTTATGAATGGAGTGGAGCCTGACAGCTGAGTGGCCAGCAGTCGGGATTCGTAGTCGTAAGGTTCCGGGTTCGATTCCCGGTGGAGGCGGAGTTTCTTTCACCCTGATGTACATGTTCATCTCGTGTGTGTGTGTTGGCGTGACTCAACAGTTCCCGCAGGTGTTCCAGCAACAGTTGCCTGGGGTTGGGCCAGCTTCCGGAGCTACGTCCCGGTCAAGTAACACTTGTGTTTTTGCTGGTTACGGAACATTTGTTTCCTGTAGTTACAAGTGTTTCCTGGTATGGCTGCTTCTCCAGTACTGCTGCTCCTTGTTCCTGGGGCTCCCTAGCTACTGCCGCTCCTTGCTCCTAGGACCCCCTAGCCACTGCCTCTCCTTGCTCCTAGGACCCCCTAGCCACTGCTGCTCCTTGCTCCTAGGACCCCCTAGCCACTGCTGCTCCTTGCTCCTAGGACCCCCTAGCCACTGCTGCTCCTTGCTCCTAGGACCCCCTAGCCACTGCTGCTCCTGGCTCCTAGGACCTCCTAGCCACTGCTGCTCCTTGCTCCTAGGACCCCCTAGCCACTGCTGCTCCTGGCTCCTAGGACCCCCTAGCCACTGCTGCTCCTTGCTCCTAGGACCCCCTAGCCACTGCCGCTCCTTGTTCCTGGGGGCCCTAGCCACTGCTGCTCCTTGTTCCTGGGGGCCCTAGCCACTGCTGCTCCTTGTTCCTGGGGGCCCTAGCCACTGCTGCTCCTTGTTCCTGGGGGCCCTAGCCACTGCTGCTCCTTGTTCCTGGGGGCCCTAGCCACTGCTGCTCCTTGTTCCTGGGGGCCCTAGCCACTGCTGCTCCTTGTTCCTGGTGGCCCTAGCCACTGCTGCTCCTTGTTCCTGGGGGCCCTAGCCACTGCTGCTCCTTGTTCCTGGTGGCCCTAGCCACTGCTGCTCCTTGTTCCTGGTGGCCCTAGCCACTGCTGCTCCTTGCTCCTGGGGGCCTTAGCCACTGCTGCTCCTTGCTCCTGGGGGCCCTAGCCACTCCTGCTCCTTGTTCCTGGTGGCCCTAGCCACTGCCGCTCCTAGGACCCCCTAGCCTCTCCTTGCTCCTAGGACCCCCTAGCCACTGCCTCTCCTGGCTCCTAGGACCCCTTAGCCACAGCTGCTCCTTGGACCCCCTAGCCACTGCCGCTCCTAAAACCCCCTAGCCACTGCCGTTCCTGGCTCCTAGGACCCCCTAGCCACAGCTGCTCCTGGCTCCTAGGACCCCCTAGCCACTGCTGCTCCTGGTACCCCCTAGCCACTGCCACCTTATCCTGGGACTGAGGAAGTAGCAGCATGCTGGGAGACAATCATAGGGACCAGCAAAGAGGAAGTACTTGAAGCCATACCTAGTATTTACCTGCCTTCTTATATTATATCCTCTAGCACTTATGGCTGACACACTCTCATTTGGTCAACAACTTTACACATCCTACTTATTGATTATCGTATAAGTATATTGATCAGAATGTTACTTGCTGGAAGAGTGAGATTAACGTGAGATTACGATCGCTCGTCTCACAGCTGAATATTCTGAAGAGGTTAACAGCTGCAGTTGACCAATAAGAGTCTTTGATCGTTTGTGATTCCTTAAGGAGACTTGGAAGGACTTAGGATGGTTATATTTCATTCTTGTGTGTGTGTGTTCGCTTATTTGTGCTTGCGGGGTTGAGTTCTGGCTATTTGGTCCCGCCTCTTAACTGTTAATCAACTGGTGTGCATATTCCTGAGCCTACTGGGCTCAGGAATCTGTGTGTGTGTGTGTGTGTGTGTGTGTGTGTGTGTGTGTGTGTGTGTGTGTGTGTGTGTGTGTTTACCTATTTGTGCTTGCGGGGTTGAGTTCTGGCTCTTTGGTCCCGCCTCTCAACCGTCAATCAACAGGTGTACAGGTTCCTGAGCCTATTAGGCTCTATCATATCTACACTTGAAACTGTGTATGGAGTCTCCACCACATCACTGCCTAATAGTGATGTGTGTGTGTGTGTGTGTGTGTGTGTGTGTGTGTGTGTGTGTGTGTGTGTGTGTGTGTGTGTGTGTGTTGAGGGAGGGAGTGATGGGTCTGCCTCATACCATCACCGCCCGTACCCTGATGGGCTTTGTCTATGAATGTTCTTTGTTTTGGGCCAAAAAAAAAATAGTTTAGCGGCCCATTATCACGGAAGAGGGGGGGGGTCTTGCCCCCCCCCCTTTGCCATGAGCCGTGGAACATAAGCGGCGCCTTGCAAGAGCGGCTACACCGGAAATGAAGCCAGCAATATCCTGGAGTAGTGGTGATATTGAGAGCTGGAAAGGGGCGAAGGAAGGGGGATGGGATAGAGGGGAAATAGAGAGAGAGGGGGGGGATAGGGGGAAGTAGAGGGGGGAGAGGGTAGTCACTATTCCATGCGTGGCTCGCTTTGTTGTTTAAGATGAAGTGATGAACAGGGGCGCAAATAATTTAGAAGTGGAATACGTAAGTCGAAACGCTAATGGCATAATTAAGCAGTAATGGCTGCTTTATGTCAAAGATGGTGGGTTGATGGGGCGGCCAGGATGATGGGTTGATGGGCCAGCCAGGCTGGTAGGTTGGTGCTACCTGACCCAGGCGTGGGTGATATTGAATTGAAACTGAAATAAGTTTATTGAGGTAAAATACACACAAAGGGATGAGGTAGCTCAAGCTATTCTCACCCCGTTCAGTACATCGTGTTAACACATACATAGACACACATCACAAGCAATAAACATATTACCGAACATTCTGAGAGATAAACATATACATTTCCTCGTGGGTGATATGTCTATCGAGGAAAGCCCAAACTGTTACGTCTCCCAAGAGCAAATTACCGTTCCACCTTGTCATGTCTGATGGCAATATTTCACACAGTTTAAAAAGTGGAGTGTGTGTGTGTGTACGAGTTTATTAAACCCCGCGTCAACTTATGAATGAGATAATGCTGTCAGTGCAGCCATTGGTTGCCAAGGCTCCCATACTGTTCTTTGCTACGTCATTAGGCAATATAGGCGTGAATGGCCCTTAAGCTCATAAAACTGGCAGTTTGCGCAAGGAAGATGTCTAATAATTCTCACCATAAAAGCCCAGTTCGTAGTAGATGTAATTTTGCAACATACTTTAGAGGTAATCTTGTAATGAGTGACAAAGCTGTTATTGTGCAACTGGGCCAAGGAACAGCTGAGGTCGGGCCAAGGAACAGCTCAGACCGGGCCAAGAAACAGCTCAGACCGGGCCAAGAAACAGCTCAGACCGGGCCAAGGAACAGCTCAGACCGGACCAAGGAACAGCTCAGACCGGGCCAAGGAACAGCTCAGACCGGACCAAGGAACAGCTCAGACCGGGCCAAGGAACAGCTCAGACCGGACCAAGGAACAGCTCAGACCGGGCCAAGGAACAGCTCAAGCCGGGCCAAGGACACCATCACTAAACCAAGTCGTCTTGTTAAATAATTTTCACGTTACAGTTTTACATAGAGTATGCAAATGGATTTAGATTCATACGTTTATGTTCTTTAAAACGTTGATAATGCCTTAAGTTGCAGATGATAATGGTTGCATGTTGCAGACAATTCTTTGCATTTTAATTATTTTGAGCAAGCAGGGAATATATGTTAAAATAATAGTACGTTTGTCCCCAGTTATTGAAGAGTTGATATGTTTACAGTTACAGCTGGGCCGTCAGCTGATGCGGCGGTGCCATGTTTACTGTGGCGGTGGTGCCATGTTTAGTATGGCGGTGGTGCCATGTTTACTGAGGCGGTGGTGCCATGTTTACTGATGGTACCTTAACCACACGACCATCAGTGACCGTACAAAAGACTATGATAACCAAGGATTTGATGAAATAACTATGCCCAAGATTACCATCAAAGTGCCGTCGGGACGGTAAAATAGCCTCGCCTATCATCCTATATATATATATATATATATATATATATATATATATATATATATATATATATATATATATATATATATATATATATATATATATATATATATATATATATATACGGGTGTTTTGTGTTTTATCAAACACCATAGTTTGTGTTTCAAAGAACACCAGAGCGTGTGTTTAACTTCTATCACTGTCTTAGGAGCCTTCTCCAAGTTTCTTATCAGCTTATCAGTTTCTTATCATATAGGTACTTGTGGGAAGCTAAATTTGAAATGCCTGGCATTGGTCAATTTGACTATTTCCTAGTTTATCCTTCATTCCTTATCTGTTTATATTATTATCTCATCTTTATTTTTTACTTTGTTACCTATACTTTAGCGAGTCTTTTATTTCTGCGTATACATAGCAGTGTATACATAGAGTATTATTCATATTTAAATGTATTACCACAATAGGGGAAATGAGGTCATTAAATAGCCAAAACTGGCATATATGCTGAGCAATTATTTGCTCATTAATTGGGCAGTTGTGTTCCAGAATTAATAAGGATTCGAGGGCATCTAATTTGTCCTGCCTTTTATTTTGTTTAATGATATTGGGAGTTGTGCTGACTTTTTTAATTGAAAGAATTTGCTGGAAATCTCTCGAGTAAATCTATGTGTAGTTTGTCATAAAAGTCTATGTGTATACGTGTGGTAATATGTGCATGTGTGAAGGGTGAAATGTATATGTGTATCACTGACAATGTTCTGTAATATGTTGATTGACCCATAGCCTCGAAGAAGAAAATAAAGAGTACTCAGAGAAGACCTTATGAATTCTCATTTCATGTAGTTCATTGCATATAGTCCTGGGGACCATTCAGGCTTGTTCGCATATATGATACCTGGTTGATACCTGGTTGATGGGGTTCTGGGAGTTCTTCTACTCCCCAAGCCCGGCCCGAGGCCAGGCTCGACTTGTGAGAGTTTGGTCCACTAGGCTGTTGCTTGGAGCGGCCCGCAGGCCCACATATACCTGCTTGATGGGGTTCTGGGAGTTCTTCTACTCCCCAAGCCCAAGACTTATATATATATATCTTGAGATTATCTTGAGATGATTTCGGGGCTTAGTGTCCCCGCGGCCCGGTCCTCGACCAGGCCTCCACCCCCAGGAAGCAGCCCGTGACAGCTGACTAACACCCAGGTACCTATTTACTGCTAGGTAACAGGGGCATCAGGGTGAAAGAAACATTATTGCTCATTTGTCTCCGCCTCCACCGGGGATCGAACCCGAAACCTCAGGACTACGAATCCGAAGCGCTATCCTCTCTATAGCGAAGCGCTATATATATATATATATAATTATAGTGAAAATAGCTACCTCATCCCTTTGTGCATATTAATACCTCAATAAACTCATTTCAATTTCAACAATTTCAACTCCAATCTCATGGCTTAGATTGTTTTGCGTTTTGCTAGTTGTAATTCTGTCGTTATTACTTAACCTATACCTATAATAGGTTAAGTAATAATTGTAATTACGAAGCAATAAGATGCTTATCTTAACATACTAAGAAGGTTAGGTAAGGTCGGTGTTTTCTATGAAGCTTTTCAAGGTAAACTAGTATGTTCAGTATGTCACATATGCACGTATTTAATAAGTCAATATTGACTGTAAGAAAGTGCGAGAACGGGTTGTAGTGGCAGAGTGCGGTGGTGAGAGATCCTATTCTTGGTGAGAGATATATGTGGTCCATATATTAACAACACGCTTTATCAGCACCATATTCTTTAACGTTACATTGTGGTGGTTCCGTGGATCAGTGTCCACACGCGGTCCGGTCTCTCCCACACACCTCCAGGCTGTGGTGGTCTGGTAAACTAGCCGGCTTGCAAGTGTTGCATAATCCGGCGGCTCACTGCTCACTCTTCAGTCTCCTGAAGTTTCCCAACGTCAAGAAAACGTCATTTTATAGTGTCTTCTCCTAACCTACCAGAGGACCCAGACCAGCAGAGTGAACAGCAGCAGCAGCAGCAGAACGAACAGCAGCAGAAGGAACAGCAGCAGCAGCAGAACGAACAGCAGCAGCAGCAGAACGAACAGGAGCAGCAGCAGAGTGAACAGCATCAGCAGCAGAAGGAACAGAAGCAGCAACAGAGTGAACAGCAGCAGCAGAACGGAACAGAATCAGCAGCAGAAGGAACAGCAGCAGCAAAATGACCAGCAGCAGAACGAACAGCAGCAGCAAAACGACCAACAGCAGAGTGAACAGCAGCAGCAGCAGTAGAATAAGCAGCAATATTAAACCCAAACTCAAGTCTTAGTGACGAGATATTCCCCTCAATCTTCTGAAGACCATAAAAGATAATCTTCCCATTATCCTTTTCCTGACAGACGAAGAGTCCCGAAATGTTTTGCATTAATTATTGATAATAAGACGTAACTGGTTTTTATTGGCCAAGTAGAGACCTGTAAAGTACAGGAAACCAGACGTCGTGACGGGGAGCCGGTCGGCCGAGCGGACAGCACGCTGGACTCGTGATCCTGTGGTCCTGGGTTCAATCCCAGGCGCAGGCGAGAAACAATGGGCAGAGTTTCTTTCAATCTATGCCCCTGTTACGTAGCAGTAAAATAGGTACCTGGGTGTTAGTCAGCTGTCACGGGCTGCTTCCTGGGGGTGGAGGCCTGGTCGAGGACCGGGCCGCGGGGACACTAAAGCCCCGAAATCATCTCAAGATAACCTTAAGAAGATGGTAGTTACGTCCTCGTTCTGACCCACTTGACGTGTGCGTCTTTCTTGGGTTACGTCTGGAGCACTTCCTCTATAATGACGTTGTTCATCACTTGGCATTGTTAGTGATGATCTTGAGGTGCTTCCGGGGCTTAGCGTCCCCGCGGTCCGGTCTCTCAGTCTTCTGAAGACCATGAAAGATAATCTTACCTTTTATCTTTTGATTTTTTTTTTACTTTTTTGGAATTGTATTTATTTGAATAATACATAAGCTGGACACTTATATACATGTGGTGGCTTCAGCCACCGCATGTATATAATGTGTGTGGTCGATATGTGTATATATAATGGTCGATATGTGTGTATATAATGTATATAATGATGTGGTCGAAGAGTCTTGTGTTGATGCTGCAGAATAGGGAATTGTTGAAAGTATTCAACAGGAACTATAACTGTATTTTATGTATGTTTTATGTATATTTTATGTATGTATTCTATGTATGTATGTATTGTATGTAGGCTGTTTATGTGCAGTTAACTCACTATTAACAGTCTGACCGAAACAGCTGTGATTCTTGCAGTTAGTAGGACATGGACTTGAGTTTTGCTTTTGTTGATGGTCATTGGAGCCAGCTGAATCAGTAGTTTCCTGTCGCCTGTCCAGGCACAAGACTGTAGTGAGGGTTGCAGTTTGTCAACAGGGCTCTCCCTTCCTTCCTTTCCACTCTGAGAGAAAATTAAGATTTACTTATTGTCCAAAGATATAATCATCAGTACAGATACTCCTAGTCAACGGCCTTTGTGGATGTGTAACTTTCCCAAGAAAATAATAAGCTGGACTGCTTGTGAGGACCCAGGTTAATGAAGAAACCTCCGCCCTAGAACAGATTTTACGAAATAGCTGGAGACCGGTCTCTTGAAGGCAGAGATTTCCTTAACGTGGTTGATACCTGGTTGATGGGGTTCTGGGAGTTCTTCTACTCCCCAAGCCCGGCCTGAGGCCAGACTTGACTTGTGAGAGTTTGGTCCACCAGGCTGTTGCTTGGAGCGGCCCGAGGCCAGGCTTGACTTGTGAGAGTTTGGTCCACCAGGCTGTTGCTTGGAGCGGCCCGAGGCCAGGCTTGACTTGTGAGAGTTTGGTCCACCAGGCTGTTGCTTGGAGCGGCCCGAGGCCAGACTTGACTTGTGAGAGTTTGGTCCACCAGGCTGTTGCTTGGAGCGGCCCAAGGCCAGGCTTGACTTGTGAGAGTTTGGTCCACCAGGCTGTTGCTTGGAGCGGCCCGAGGCCAGGCTTGACTTGTGAGAGTTTGGTCCACCAGGCTGTTGCTTGGAGCGGCCCGCAGGCCCACATACCCACCACAGCCAGGTTGGTCCGGCACTCCTTGAAGGAAACAATCTAGTTTCCTCTTGAAGATGTCCACGGTTGTTCCGGCAATATTTCTTATGCTCGCTGGGAGGACGTTGAACAACCGTGGACCTCTGATGTTTATACGTCACCGTGTTTCAATGTTTCAATGTTTTGCCCAAGAAGAATTTACGAAATAGCTGAAGACCGGTCTCTTGAAGGCAAAGATTTTCTTAACGGCCTGAAAGGCAGGACAGAAGGAAGGTCGTACTCCCAGGAAGACTAACGACCCAGCTACGACAAACGACACAAGAGAAAATCTGCCGACATAGCTACAAGAGAAGACGAAACAGCTGAATAAGGCAACAGCTTCAGACGGCGTTACACGGGAGAATTCTTGACCTAGTCCATATAGCCTAGGAACCATAATTATTCGCTCTGTGGGAGACCTTGCGGTTAGCAAGATCAATAAATCATTCTTGGGTTCTCTTACAGCAAATTTCAGGGTGCATGAAAACATCTTGCAGACTTCTACTGCCGTTGTAAGACCATCACCACAGCCTGCAAGACGAATTATGTAGCCAAACGGAGCTTATAATACCATAGTGTAAGCATCACCGTAGCCTGCAAACCCGTCACTGTGGCCTGCAGACCCGGCACCGTGGCCTGCAGACCCGTCACCGTGGCCTGCAGACCGCAGAGACGGGCGCTCTAGCTCCTCTACTCCCGCACCAGAACCGCAATAAACAAAGAATAATGAATATTGGACGGCCAAAGGGACACGCAAATGTCGGGCAATTGGAGTTTTATAACCTTGAGTTTCCTGGGAGCCGAGTGAGATGGCATTATTAAGGGGACTTCCGCCTACCATTAGCCTCGCCAGCCAGAGAGAGAGAAACATCCACATGGTCGCCCGCCCTCGCTGGCAGCTGGACCAAGATATATACAGGGGAAAAAATCCCACGTGACAGTTAATTGAGGAAATTGTTGTCATTAGAATGACTTGGTGTTACCAACTAGATAAAGAGTCCCACTTTCAATTTAAACTGCGAATATTACAATAATTTATGTTAATATGTAACAATTAGAGAATAAATAATGTGCTGAGTGGAAGCTTTTGACAACTCTTTCAAGCACGTTGGGGTACGATTGTCCGGTATAGTTAATGCAAAGTATATAGCATTTGCGGTCATCTTGGGTAATAGCGGAAGCACATATGCTTAGCTATCCATTTGTTCATGTCACCTACCATTTGAACAAAATGAAATTGGCTCACAGACCCCTCCCCGTAGCGCGACGCTCTCAGTCCTCTGGTAGCCAAGTGAGTGTAAGGACACACTTATGTTCCTACACTAGCGTGTGTAGGTGGGACCAAGCTCTCACAGGTCAAGCCTGGCCTCGGGCCGGGCTTGGGGAGTAGAAGAACTCCCAGAACCCCATCAAGCAAGCGGTTGGAGGCCAGGCTCGGGGAATAGAAGAACTCCCAGAACCCCATCAAGCAAGCGGTTGGAGGCCAGGCTTGAGGAGTAAACTCCCAGAACCCCATCAAGCAAGCGGTTGGAGGCCAGGCTCGGGGAATAGAAGAACTCCCAGAACCCCATCAAGCAGGTATCTTACCACCACAGTGGGTGAGGGGCAGCCAAGCTGCTCTGTGGAGTGTTGTTGTTGTTGTTTAAGATTCGCTACTTGGAACAAAAAGTAGCACGGGCTATGGTGAGCCCGTAGTGGACTTACCTGGCACAGGAGCGGTGCTGTGTGGTGGTGTGTGGAGTGTCTCGGGCTCACTGCTCAGTGCATGAAACGTATCCACGAAATTTAAGTGTATATAGAGCGCAATGTCGAGCGTAAACAACACGCTTTCTTCCCTTCTCGAGTGTGTACAGATGTCTCAAGATACTTGGCGACTGTGTGACTGTAAGCCTCGCTACCTTCCAGCTACAAAGGTCTGCGGCCACTGACTGTTTTTAACAGTATAGCGCATATCAACAAGAATAATGACTCAACAATCTTCAACACCTAAATCAGCATTTCTCAAAATGTCTGCGCACATATCCGCTAATCCAGTTGACGTCCCTAAGACAGCTTTAAGGGTAATATGAAATAAATACATACATACAGGAAAAGGTTTTTATGTATACGGGACCCGAGAGAGTATTCAAATAACCGGCCGTGCCTGGCGCGCTGATTGTCGACGGCATTTTAATTTCATTTTAATAAATAGAGAAATATCAGGTCCAGTTAAGGATTTATTTTGCAGTATTAAAGTCAGCCTCGTCATCTTACCGCAGAATTTAAAGCAGAAATGTAATACTTTTTTGGCGTTCCAGTTAAAAGAAGCCATTTAATTCAAATAAATTCCGAAGATGTGTACAGTCCAAGACTCAAGAATTATTTAAAATTTCATTAAGAATTACTTCCGTATTGCAGCCTATAATGTTCACAGACAAGATCAAAATGTTTCCATATAAATATTTCTTATATTCCTTGATGATATAGTGACGTAACATTCAGTTCCATATCAAACATTATTTCCACACCATTGGCCACTCACTGATACTGGATGATAAGGTGACGGTCTCGCTTCTTGCAGGGTCGTCGCTCAATTCCCGATGGTCCAAATGGTTAGGCACCGCTCCTTCACATCGTCCTCATGTAATAAAAATATTTCTTGCGGATATCTGAAAAAAATATATATAACCGTTAGCTATCTATTATTCGATAGATCCTAGCTAAAAAAATTTTTATTAAATTAATATTATTAAAATAATAATAATATGGATATACATCAATGTTATTAGCTATTATTTTATTATTGTTAATTTGCACTTTTTGTATTAAACAAGAGAGTCAACTCACAGCTTCACTGTTTATCTTCGTGTAAATATTGTACATTGCATTAACTTTATATTTACAATGTTTTTAGTCGACATTTCCTGAATTAATTATTCTTCATAAATAATAATGGTTTATTACTCGGCTGATTATTTTATTATCACGGTCAATTATAAACGAAGTATCATGTTCAACAACATATGTTTGCAAGAAAGACTGCTAGCAAAATTTACTAATATATATATATATATATATATATATATATATATATATATATATATATATATATATATATATATATATATATATATATGTAATTCTTTGGCATATACTTTCTGTTAGATTATGTTAGGCTCCGTTAGTCTAGGCCAGGCTAGGCTACGCTAAGCTAGATTAAGTAAGTTTTCAATATTATATTACATAATTTAATACTTTTATACACACACACACACACACACACACACACAATAGATTTTAGGAAGTGATGTGGTGGAGGCTGACTCCATACACAGTTTCAAGTGTAGATATGACAGAGCCCGATAGGCTCATGAATCTGTACACCTGTTGATTGACGGTTGAGAGGCGGGACCAAAGAGCCAGAGCTCAACCCCCGCAAACACAACTAGGTGAGTACAACTAGGTGAGTACACACACACACACACACATACACACACACACACACACACACACACACACACACACACACACACACACACACACATTTTTGAGACCCATAGTTAAATTTATTCCTTAGGCGTT
Organism: Procambarus clarkii; assembly: GCF_040958095.1. Taxonomy (NCBI): domain Eukaryota; kingdom Metazoa; phylum Arthropoda; class Malacostraca; order Decapoda; family Cambaridae; genus Procambarus; species Procambarus clarkii. The sequence goes on along the minus strand of NC_091234.1, from coordinate 17,396,711 downwards.
TATGGTATATTGGGAGGAATGGGAACTATACTTGCAAATGAGATATCTTTCATTCAACGAGATTTTAGTATTAGTTTAAAAAATCTTCTAAATCTGTCGCTAATCGTTTATTCAGGAATGAAATTTTACGTTTTAAAAGCTTATTCCACTTTACCCCGAATAGTCGGAAAATATTATCAGTATATTTTGTATGTATATATTCAGAGGATTTATTGTTTGGTGAGAATGGTGGTGGTGTGGTTGGTAGTGCTGGTGATGGTAATGGTGGTAGTGGTAGTGATGGTGGTGGTGGTTCTGGTGGTGGTAGTCCTGATGGTGGTAGTGGTAGTGGTGGTGGTAATGATGGCAGTGGTGGTGGTGGTAGTGATGGTAGTGGTGGTGGTGGTGGTAGTGATGGTGGTAGTGGTAGTGATGGTGGTGGTGGTGTTAGGCCTAGTGGTGTTAGTCCTGATGGTGGTGGTGATGGTGGTAGTGATGGTGGTGGTGGTGATGGTGGTAGTGATGATAGTGGTGGTGGTCGTGGTAGTTCTGGTGGTGGCCGAAATGTGTAGTGTTGAAGATTGTGGTGGCGGTCATAAGAGTAATGATGATACAGACACGGTGATGGGGCTTTTAATACTAATGATGGTGTTGGGAAGTGAGAGAGTGATAGCGGTGAAGCCATAATGAAGGTGAGGGTGATGGTATTAATGGTGATGGCCAGAATGATAGTGATAAGGGAGTGTGAATGGCGCCTCAGACGAGGAGACCAACCCCCCTTTATGTGACAGTTAATAACAACAGTGTCCACTAGACGTTCCTGGATATAATATCGTGTTGAAAAGATTTTTACAAAACGTTTGCGTCTCATGATAACACGATAATGATACGGATGGTGATAATGGCGATATTGCGAGGAGACTGTGAAGATGTACGTCTGATACCATACTACTTGTGAAGGAGGAAATGTATATGTTTATCTCTCAGAATGTTCGGTAATATGTTTATTGTTTGTGATGTGTGTGTATGTATGTATTAACACGTTGTACTGAACGGGGTGAGAATAGCTTGAGCTACCTCATCCCTTTGTGTGTATTTTACCTCAATAAACTTATTTCAATTTCAATTTCAACTGTGAAGAATCTTAGGCCCCGGAGCGTGTCCTGCTTCAAGAGGCTAGGGGTTATCTTGAGATGATTTCGGGGCTTAGCGTCCCGGCGGCCCGGTCCTCGACCAGGCCTCTTTTTTGTTGCACACCCCCCAGGAAGCAGCCCGTAGCAGCTGTCTAATGTCCAGGTATCTATTTACTGCTAGGTAATAGGGGGCATCAGGGTGAAAGAAACTCTGCCCATTTGTTTCCGCTTCCGCTGGGGATCGAACCAGTAGCCTCAGGACTTCGAATCCCGAGCGCTGTCTTCTCAGCTGTCAGGTCCCATAACTGGGTTGTAACTGACATTGCAAGTCCTCAGAGAAAACATTAATGAAAGCTATAAAACTATTAATTAAAGCTATAAAACTATTAATTAAAGCTATAAAACTATTAATTAAAGCTATAAAACTATTAATTAAAGCTATAAAACTATTAATTAAAGCTATAAAACTATTAATTAAAGCTATAAAACTATTAATTAAAGCTATAAAACTATTAATTAAAGCTATAAAACTATTAATTAAAGCTATAAAACTATTAATTAAAGCTATAAAACTATTAATTAAAGCTATAAAACTATTAATTAAAGCTATAAAACTATTAATTAAAGCTATAAAACTATTAATTAAAGCTATAAAACTATTAATTAAAGCTATAAAACTATTAATTAAAGCTATAAAACTATTAATTAAAGCTATAAAACTATTAATTAAAGCTATAAAACTATTAATTAAAGCTATAAAACTATTAACAATTCCGTACGCCGCCTTTCTATGTTCAATGTATAATTTTAATGGTCGTGAATTCGTCAAATTGTAAAATCAGTTTTGACGTACAATGAATAAGTAATTATCAAAAGAAGGCACCAAACCGGGAAGGCTGTGTAGCGTCGGGTTGACGAGCACCGCTCCTGTGCCTGGTAAGTCCACTACGGGCTCACCATAGCCCGTGCTACTTGCCCCGCTCCTGTGCCAAGGAAGTTACGGGCTCACCATAGCCCGTGCTACTTGGAACTTGTTCCGAGTAGCTGATTCTATAACAAGAAACAACAGCCAGGTTGACGTACAATGATCTGATGCTACGAACAGTTCCCACTAATGAGTGATTCGTCCTGGGGTATAACTGAGCTTCAAAGCTTCTTTTGATGTTGACTTAAGCGAAGTAGAGGATCGCTCCATGAGCCGGACTGAAGGCTTAGCCTTTGTGATGATCGCTCGTTTAGGTCCATGGCGTTGGGGACAACCCTGACCTGAGGCGAGGCGCTGAGGACGGCCCTGACCTGAGGCGAGGCGTTGGGGACGACCCTGACCTGAGGCGAGGCGCTGAGGACGGCCCTGACCTGAGGCGAGGCGCTGAGGACGGCCCTGACCTGAGGCGAGGCGCTGAGGACGGCCCTGACCTGAGGCGAGGCGCTGAGGACGGCCCTGACCTGAGGCGAGGCGCTGTGGACGGCCCTGACCTGAGGCGAGGCGCTGAGGACGGCCCTGACCTGAGGCGAGGCGCTGAGGACGGCCCTGACCTGAGGCGAGGCGCTGTGGACGGCCCTGACCTGAGGCGAGGCGCTGTGGACGGCCCTGACCTGAGGCGAGGCGCTGAGGACGGCCCTGACCTGAGGCGAGGCGCTGAGGACGGCCCTGACCTGAGGCGAGGCGCTGAGGACGGCCCTGACCTGAGGCGAGGCGCTGAGGACGGCCCTGACCTGAGGCGAGGCGCTGAGGACGGCCCTGACCTGAGGCGAGGCGCTGAGGACGGCCCTGACCTGAGGCGAGGCACTGAGGACGGCCCTGACCTGAGGCGAGGCGCTGAGGACGGCCCTGACCTGAGGCGAGGCGCTGAGGACGGCCCTGACCTGAGGCGAGGCGCTGTGGACGGCCCTGACCTGAGGCGAGGCGCTAGGGACGACCCTGACCTGAGGCGAGGCGCTGGGGACGGCCCTGACCTGAGGCGAGGCGCTAGGGACGACCCATAGCCGAGATGCTGGGAACTAGGGCACTGGGGATGGCTGGGATTTTAGAGTAGCTGTGGAAAGTCTTGAGAAACAATCCGACTCCTCCACAGTCCTCCAGTTTGATCCGTATTATACACACCACTTACGTCGGTGAGCGCTGGGTCCGCCAGCTGCTAGGCGCGCCTGTCCCCGCAGCGACACGCAAGGAGGACGGCAAAGTTTGTCGCCTGTGTCGCCTAGCGGCCCGGGGACCGTGGTCCGGCCTTGTACTCTACCTTCCAGGCATTTGTCTGACCAGGATAAGTGATGCCATTAAGTCCAGTCTCACAGACGTACACACGCTGGGGACGTGTAGTAGTAGATACAGTTGGTTGACAGTTGAGAGGCGGGCTGAAAGAGCAGAACTCAACCCCCGCAAGCACAACTAGGTGAATACGCTGGTTTCTGCATCGAATTTTGCCTTTGCCAACTGTTTTCCCCGTTAAACCTCCGCCTGATACCTGGTTGATACCTGGTTGATGGGGTTCTGGGAGTTCTTCTACTCCCCAAGCCCGGCCCGAGGCCAGGCTTGACTTGTGAGAGTTTGGTCCACCAGGCTGTTGCTTGGAGCAGCCCGAGGCCAGGCTTGACTTGTGAGAGTTTGGTCCACCAGGCTGTTGCTTGGAGCGGCCCGCAGGCCTACATACCTACCACAGCCCGGTTGGTCCGGCACTCCTTGGAGGAATAAACTAGGTGAATACGCTGGTTTCTGCGTCGAATTTTGCCTTTGCCAACTATTTTTCCCGCTAAACCTCCGCCGTATCATGTAACTAGAAGAAATGTTTAGTATGTATCAAAGATGACCTCTAGGAGTTTTACCCTGCATGTCTCGCGTGCCCACTTTCAGTATTGCCTCTGCCTAAGATCTACTGCCGCTCGAACACCAAAGATGTAATTTTACCACGAGACAATATGTCGTTTGTCAGCGTAGTAGAGGAGACGTCCCTGCCTGGGAGGTGGTAGGGCTCCTGGTGGAGGTGAGAGAGAGGGTTGTTGTTGTTGTTGTTATAGATTCAGCTACTTGGAACAAGTTCCAAGTAGCACGGGCTATGGTGATCCCGTAGTGGACTTACCTGGCACAGGAGCGGTGTGTGAGAGAGGGGTGTTTGGGGAGGTTTGGAGGAGTGGCGATCATGACGGGGAGTGATAGTGGTGGTGGTGGGGTTATAGGGAAGGTGAGGGGGGGGGGTGATGCCCGAAGGAAGGCGGTTAGTTGGAGGGGGGTTGGGTTAATGGTAGGTTTTACGGGCTATTCATGCCCATGCCACTTCTTGGGTGGCTTAACCTTTATCAATCAGTCAATGGTAGGTTATCCAGACTTTCCCTTAGAACACGATTCGCTAAACGTTTTACATCCATGTTCCCAATTACTGCTGAGTGTATAGAGTTGAGCAGAGTAAAGCAAGGGCGTCTGGTCATCCCACCCTGCACAGGATTCGAACCCAGGTCTTCACGCTTGCGAGGCCAATGTTAGCCACTTAATGTGCGTCTAGGACCTACTGTGCACCATGTTACTGTGAATTATTTTTTTTTACAGTCATATCACTGGGAATATAACTGTTGTATCCTCGTTATTGTGTCCTAATCTTCAGAGATTTTTAATTCGCATATTTCTTTAAGTCACCTTGGTAAATATTTCACAAGCGCCATATTGTGTCAAGTAACAAATATTCACTTATGTAAAAATGCAGCCATACTGTATTCTACAATACTTTTCAACGCTGCCTCTGTTCCAACGCTGACAGCCTGTTCCAAAGCTGTCCCAAACCTAGCAGTAAAATAGGTACCTGGGTGTTAATCAGCTGTCACGGGCTGCTTCCTGGGGGTGGAGGCCTGGTCGAGGACCGGGCCGCGGGGACACTAAAGCCCAGAAATCATCTCAAGATAACCTCAAGATGCCGGATCCTACCACCACCACTACGGTTCAAGATTTGTCGCTCACTTTGCGTTTTTGTTTTCATAATATCTCTAAAAACTTACGATTTACTCTTGAGAATAAATTCAAATTTGATCAGTTTGGCTGATCAAAAATATAATTAAAACTGGGTCAGTAATAATAATAATAATTATATTAATATTATTATTATAGTGTTAATAATGATGATAATTGAAATGAATATCATATAAATTATAGTAATCATACTCATGATAAGTATGATAATAAAAATAATAATAATAATAAAAATAATAATAATAATAAAAATAATAATATGCACATAATATATTGATAATAATATTAATTAATAATAATAATAATAATAGCACTTTTATACTTTAATATTAACATGTAAATGAACTTCCCATCACCATCTCCTATTTCCCAGACTGAATATTTACTACGGAACACTTAGACATATTTTCACACGATCCTTGTTGTAAAAACTGATGAAAGATGAGCTTGGCGTCTTATCTAAACCGAAATTCCCCTCACCTTCTACAACCAAGTGAGGGGAAGCATTGAGGACATAAAGAAAAATTGAAAAAAGTTTATGAAGGATACTTGGTTACTTGAAACTTCCGCTAGTACAACATGATTAACTTATCTCAGTTTGGTGACATTGTGAACATTTATTCCTCAGAATATATATATATATATATATATATATATATATATATATATATATATATATATATATATATATATATATATATATATATATATATATATATATATAATTTTTTTCCACCTCAGGCTGGATGAAGGGGGACCCCTAGCCTCGGAGGAAAGCACACATAACGCTTTAGAGGGAATGTTTAGGTCCCCTCCAATACAATTTTTGAGTGCTTTTCTCCTACCACCCCTTTCCTTTAGTGTTTTGTTGGGGTTTATTATATATTTAAAGGTTACAAGATGTACATTAGTTGATACAAAAGGGTTTAAAGGTTATGGATCTCTTGGAGCTCCTCCGCTTTCGGAGGAAATATATTACACTATTTAAAGAAACTACATTCACTGTCTTTATCCATTAGTGGTACAGTATCCTCCCAAGACCAACACTTGTAATGATCTTTCTACTTCAATAGAAATGTCTAGAGGCGCTTGGGAAGCCGAGCTATGAAAACTTTAGGCTACCGCGAGCATAGAGACCCAGCGTAGATAAGCGGTTTTTTTTTTTTTTTTTTATTATTTTCTACCACAGACGTGGCCACACATTTACAATGCTAATCAGCATATATACATTTTCTTCTGTCCTCCATGGACAGGGTTAGAGAAGTGTTAAACATACAGTTCAAGGGTTTATTGAACACTCAACCACAGAAGGTGATTCGGTGCTTTTAAAATGCTAAGCTAACCTACATACGTAAATACATAGATACACAGATTTACGTATGCCCTACATAAAGTATTAGATGTGTCTTTTACATAGTGTCATTAATGTACATTCACAAAGGTGAAATGTAATTCTGATCAGCTTCCATATATGCTTTATACCCATACATATACATACACACACACACATACACATACATATATACACACATACATGCATTCACATACATTTGTCTCATTTACCCTGACAGGGTGAGGTAGCTGATAAAGAAACTAGTGTGCAATTAAGCACTTAATCACTGAAGGTGATGAAGGTGCTTTTACAAGCTCAGGTTATATAGTTACATCACATACATACATTGTATGATTGATACATTACATGGTCAATTTTGGATACAAGTCCAATATATCATCAAGTGTTCCAGTACTCATATAGTAACTACAGAGTTCAGCATACCTTAGCCCAGGAGGGCGAAAGTCAGTCAGTATGGGACATTCTACAATATAATGTTCAAGAGAGTGCATGTTTTCTCTTTCACAAAGTTGACACATTGTGTACTCGACATTTGGGTTTTGAGAAAGCTGCCAGATACGTCTATATCCCAGGCGTATTCTGGCCACTATAACATCACATTGCCGGGTTCTTGTTCTATTAGTCCCATATGTGAATGTCTCCTCACGATATCTATCATAATATTTAATGCTACAACTTTCAGGTCTTTGAGAATTTGTTAGGTCGGTGAGATTTTCATTAGATATTTGTTTAAGTATTCTCTTTGTCACTGCTAATGAAACACCCATATCAGTTTCTACCACTGGTTTTCTGCAAGCTGACTTAGCAAGCATATCAACAGTGTCATGCCTTGAGATGCCAACATGTGATGGTATCCATAGGAATTTAATCTCAAATCTGTTTTCTTTGGCAGCTAAAACATTCATTCGAATATCACTGACTATTTTCTGGGTGTCACTACTATGTGCGTTCAATGCCAGGAGTGCACTCTGCGAGTCACAGTATATAAGTCCACTGCCTTTGTCTTTTAAAAATTCAGTGGCAAGGTATATGCCTGCAAGTTCGGTTTGAGTTGTACTTGCCCAGCCATTGACGCGCTTCATTGCTGTATGTACGAGAGAAGATTGTTCAAATATGTTACATGCACATCCGGTACATCGTCCACCTTCTTCTACAGAGCCGTCGGTATAGCACTGATAAACATCGTTACCCATACTCTGAGTACTTTCAGTGATGCTTTTCAGTGTTAACTGTTTTAACAATGTAGTGTGCACACTATCTTTCTTGGGCGCATTTACAAAATCAACTGATAGATCCCAGTTATCCCATGGAGTAATTGGCTGATTAATCATTAGTCGAGTTGGGTACATATTTAATATTTTGATGGAGTTGGCTACCTTGTAGAACCAATATACATAATCAGATTTCGTTCTTCTTCTATAGACCTCAGGTGAGTGTAGCATATTAGAAAGTTTAGCTTGAAACTTCATGTGTTGTCTAGATCTACTCAATGCCTTCACGCCGAAAACTGTGCTAATAGACAAGATTCTCTCACTTATGGTAGGTAATTTTAACTCTGCTCTCATGTTAACTATTCTCGTGGACTTTGGAGCCCCAAGGATGAGACGCATAGCTTCATTTTGCAAGGTTTCAAGAGATTTCAGCTCTTTGTCAGTATACAGTGTGAGATGTAGAGCATTGTAGTCAATCACAGAGCGTATAAATGATACATAAAACATTCTAGCAAGTCTCACGTTAAGCCCATGATTGACACCAACAAGGACCCGCAAGGGCTTTAATCTCTCCCAAAGTCTCCTCTTGAGAGAAGAAAGGTACCCAGGGTCGTTAATGGGGACACCAAGGTATCTGTAAGACTCGCAGTTCTCAAGTGCTCGCCCATCTATATGATAATTGGGTGGTGGAATACCACATGGAATGAGGGCACGAGTTTTCTGTACAGAGATAAGGAGGCCACATTCCTCAGCTCTAGTAGCAAAAGCGTCGAGCAGAACTTGCATTCTAGGCTCGGTGGCAGCCTGTAAACATATATCATCAGCATAACAAATGACAGTGTCTTCATTATTAGTTGGAAGATCTTTAATAAGTTTATGCATCAGAACGTTGAACAATAAGGGACTGAGGACCCCTCCTTGTGGAGTTCCCAGTTCAAAGTGTTTGCTCTCTGTGCTTTTAACACCATTAAACAAAACATATGCTGTTCGATTAGACAAATAGCCCTTTATCCATTTCAGTAATTTTCCTTGTATTCCCAGCTCGGCAAGCTGTTCCAGTATGATTCCTCTGTTTGCTGTATCAAAAGCTGCTGCTAGGTCGATGAAGACTGTTTGGGGGGAAGCTTCAATATGTGCGAAGTACTCAGCAAAACAGTGTTGTGTACTGAGCCCAGGCATAAATCCAAACAGTTGGGGTGACAGGTGCCCCTGTATACGATACATGAGTCGGTTAAGAACAATACGTTCAAGCACTTTACAAACACACGATGTTAAAGATATGGGTCTATAATTATCTGAGTGTGGTTTGGGGATAGGAACAATGACACTCTTTGTCCAAGCATCAGGTAATACTCCTTCACGTAAACTCATTCTGTACAACACTAATAGTGGATTACCTGGTACGTGTGAGACTAATCTCAGTAGACTGTAAGTAATACCATCCTCTCCAGGAGCAGTTGATTTTCCCATCTTTAGTGCATGATTTAATTCCCATTCAGTTACATCATTAAGGTCCGACACGTCGATAGCTGTACAGGCAAGATTGATGGTTCGTTGTCTGTTGGGGCGTGTGTCATCAAGTTTGTGCTGTATGTTAATTGGGAGTGAGGTGTAGCTTGATGTTATTGCCCATTGATCAAGGAGAATGTTTGCTTGTTCTAGTGGGCTGTGGTGCAGCGGTTTGGTTGGGCTGCTTCTAGAGATTTTCCGTATCTTTTCCCAAACTTCAACAAGTGTTGTTTGCTCATTTATACTTTGTAGGAACTCTTCCCAATGTTTATTACGTATGACGTTGCTCATGTCTCTTACCTCTCTATTTGCAACTAGAAATGCATGCAGGTCACCTTGTGCTTTGGTTCGTTTGTACGTATCTCCAAGTTGCTTTACTCGTTCATGTTCTTTAACAAATACGGGGTCAAGGACCCACTTGGGTGGTGGCAGGTGTTGCCCACTTCTGCTAGGCTTACGACCTGTTCCCCAACACACCCATGTGTCATAGTAGGTAGTAATCGTATCAACGAGATCTCTGGAGAAGGCTTGTACATTCGTTATTGTGTAATCTTGATACCATTTTGAAATACAATTAATAAAGTGGTCATGCAAGCCATATGGAATATTCATTTTCCGTCTCTGATGTCTATTAGGTATATCACACTGTACCTCATAGGAAGCAGAAACTGCATAGTGATCACTAACCAAGTGATTTACCAACGAACATTCCATCCTATCTTGCACAAGGTTTCTACCCATTACATAATCAAGTCTGCCTCCCAATAAATGAGTTTGGGTATCCGTAGTATACACGGTTAATCTGTTGTCATAAACATATTTGATAAATTTGCATCCATTATCGTTGTTAGTACTGTCTCCCAGCGTAATATGTCTAGCATTAAAATCTCCCATGTATATTGTCCCATGATTGTCTAGATCTGGGAACAATGTTACATTGAGTTTCTGGCTTCTGGCATATACGTTGAGGAATGAAAAGTGGCCTGCTGTAGTTTGTACATGAAAGTGATGGTACTGTGTGTGTACATTGTGTGACGTGCTCACAAGAATGTGCGGTAAATCACTTCTGACGTAAGTTAATAGGCCTGTGGCGTTACTGTTATTATAGGATGCATACCCTCTGATCTTTGGTGGGGTTTTGTTTATCATATTGGACGTGTAGGGCTCCTGTAAAGCAATTATATCTATGTTGTTACAGGTAACATATGCAATTAGGTCATTCAGTCTTTTGTTGATGCTACGAATGTTCCAACTGAGAAACCTAATGGTCCTCGTGTCAACAGCAGCCATCGTCTTGGTGGTGTTCCTCCCTGGGACTGGTGGTCCCATTGTTATCCTTGTCCCACTTACACAATGCGTCAATAAGTGACTGTACTACGTAAAGAGCCACACCAACCTGGCGTTTGGTGTCGTCAGGAACATCTGGTGACATCATTAGATTCTTGATCACTGAGGAACTCGGGATGGTCCGCGAGTGTATGCTCTCTGTAAGTCGTATGGCATAATTACTGTCACGCAGAATATTATCCTTTTCATTCTCGTACTTGGCTTGAGCGCGTTCATTAAGGTCATGAATCATTTTAAAATATTCTGATGTAGGTCGACTTCCTTTTTCAGTTAATGTTTCTGTGTCACTATCACTGTTGTCATCCCTGAGTTGACTGACGACGTCGCTGCCACCGCCTCCGTTGTCGCCGCTGCTGTCGCCGCTGCCGCTGCTGCTGCTGCTGCCGCCGCCGCCGCCGGCGCTGCTGCTGCTGTTGCTGCTGCTGCTGCTGCTGCTGCTGCTGCTGCTGCCGCCGCCGCCACCCCCACCACAGGAACCTTTACCAGCGCGGGCCACGGCTGTGACACAGCTGCATAGAGGCTGCTGTATCTCTTGTGAAGGAGCCTGACGTAGCGCCTGTATAATTTCAGTCAGTTCAGCTACCTGTGCTTGCAAGGTTGCCAACTGTTCTTTAACTGTTGTATCAGGCTGTTGTGTGTTGTCAGGGGCGTTGCTGGTACTGTCACCACTATGGGATGGGTCAACAGTACTAGAGCCGGCATCAGTAGGCACTTGTTGTGTCTCGGGCACTTGCCTCCTTGTGCCAAGGGAGGCTGGCCGTTTGGTACAGTCTGAGTGCCAGATGGTGACTCCCTCCATACCACATCTGAAACACTTCAGCGGCGGTTTAGACGGAGTCACAGATGCAGGATGTTGCCCTGCTTCTGTTGCAGTGTTCTGTTGCTCCTGTTCCTGCTTTCTTTGGTCTCTGGTCTTCTTATACTGACAGTCCTTTAGTGGATGAGGACCGGAACAGAGAGCACACTTGGGTGTGGGGCAGAAGCAGTACTTAGCTATGTGGCCACTGCCACAGCACTCGTAACACTCCACAGGGTTCGGCTCCCACACCCTGAACGTGCTGGGGGGCGCATACAACCCACCAAACCAATACTGGTCAGGTGGCGGATCAGGCTTTTTCCAGACTATGATTATTTGATCAGTAGGCTTACCATTCTTGGTCAATCTTCGTGCTCTGTGTACCCCGTCTAATTCATAGGCCCACTCTAGTGGATACCTGTGACTGTACCTGTAGACTAGGTATTCATCCATCTTCTTGTTCCGTGTTGGATTATCTAGAGGGGAGAGCTTTACATCACCTATTTTCCCTTGTAGAAGAGCCTCCACAACCTGCTGCTTCTCTCTTGAAACATACACATATGGAGAGTTGACATGTGGACGAAGCACGCCTGCAGAGCCAGGTGGGTACACCACGCTCAGTTTCTTACTCCATACAATCCTGTCCGCCACACTCGTGCCTTTAGGGAAGGTCAGACGTGTGTACTCGCTCCTTGGTGCTATCGGACGCCTTCCACCCTGTTGTTCACCAGGCTTCTGTTTCCCTTGTTTCCTTCTCTGACTCTTACTTAGCACCTCCACAAACCCATCACTGGGTGGTGGGGTGACAGTGTCACTGGTCATGGTAGGGGAGAGCCCTGAGGGTCCAGCAGCTACCTCCTCCATACCTGCTTCCTCAGGCGGCATTAATTGTTGCTCTAACCTCGTCCGATACCTGGTTAATACCATTTATAACCATGTGCTGATGAATAACATGACAAATGGCATGGCAAGCAGCAAGCCTTACCAGTCATCAGCGCCAACAGTCATAAACCTGCTCTGAGGGGAAGAGCACTCTCACTCTCAGATAAGCGGTGGTGGTGGTGTGTGTGTTCAGAGAGACGTCTGGTAATCTGGTGTTGTCTCTGGAAGCAGCACTCGCTAAAAATAAAGTGCTTTGCTTCAGAATGGGTCTTTTTATCATACAAGAAAAAATTTATATTGTGTTACTCGAGGGCTGTGACGCATGGTTTACGGCTGCTTCAGCCGCAGTTGGGAGAGCCAACACGACGTGTTGGTGGCGACACAGTGAGGGAGAAGCGGTTGGCTGAGGGAGTGTTGGAGACAATTGGCTGAGGGAGAATGCTGTGGAGGCGACGGGCCCCACAGCGGCGACTCCCCAAACTCACATGCCGCCAGATAAAAGTCACCAATAGCATCCTCCGCGCAGAATAATAAGCGGAATCTGTCAAGAATAAAACCCCCCCAATTCGACATTTTGGGCCGTAAGACGCCGTAAAAACAACATAAAACCCCCTGTTATAAGAGCTGGCTTCCCCTGAGGAAGGGGAAGACTAGGCTGGGAGGGGGAAGGTTGGAGAGAAAATGGTTGTGGTGGCTTAGCCAGAGTCCGGGAGAGAAGTTTGGTGCTGGGGGAACTGCGATAAATCGAAATGCTATTCGTATATTATTCTAAATTACTGTTTACCCTTTTGGTGCTCAACATCGTGTTTTCAACTAATACGAGCAATCCACGTCTGGCATTTCCGAAACCTACAAGCTCCGCCTCCTCATCCACAGTTAAATATCAATAAATTCCAGACGTACAAAAAGCAGGAAATTTCTACATTCCGTGTTCCCGGTTAGAGTTTCGAATGTTGGTTTCTGACATGCTTTTTAGCGAACGGGTGTGGTTTTGCGTGTTGGGGGGGGGGGGGGGAGGGACTTATGTTTGGACTTATAATTTCCCTACGGTAAAGAACTTGCTAAAGATCATAGTGGTTCGTGAAACTGACCCGAAACTGATTGCATGACTCAGAATAGATGTAAAATGCCTTGTCCAGAGACTGTTGTGAGCCTCTTGTTGAATCACTTCTGATATAAAATATTATTGATATGTATATGAATTTGTGTGTCTAGGCAATATATATATATATATATATATATATATATATATATATATATATATATATATATATATATATATATATATATGTAACAATTGTGTAACTAGCTTCAAGAGATTGTCATTGTCACTTGCTTAGCTAAACGAACTATGGGGTCAGTTCCTGAACCGATTTTGTACCTCTGTACCCATGATATATGTGTGCTTCAGCCAACATTTTAGACCTATTGTCTTGTGTATGACCCTCTGTCCTGTGTAACAGAGAATTCCAGCATTATCCTCACTCTTATAAGACCTACTTGAATTTCTCAGATTAGGCAGAATTGTAATTAATTTCTGTCAATAAAGATGTTATTAATAATAATCTAACCCATTAATAATAATCTAAACCATTTCACCACTGCCCACGGGATGGCGGTGGTGGAATTGGGCGTATTATAATGAAAGAAATTAAAAATAATGGCTTCTTTAATGTTTTGCGTTTATACTCACCTGTATTTGTTTTCATTTCTTCAATGTAATGTGTTTGTTCTCGCCTCTTAAATATATTTGTCCTCGCTTCTCTAATGTCTTGTAAATGTTTATTTTTAAATAGGATATTAATATCGCCTGTTATTCATGATAATCTAGTAAATGCTGAAATGGCATTTTTTGTTTATAAATTAATATACACTTGAATATATACTTAAAGTTCTTGTAATGTCTACAGATCGCCAATTGGAGATCGATAGACTTGTTTGAACTTATTTCTATTAAAATATAAAAATAACAGCTAAAAATATACTATTTCAAAAATTTCTTCATTTACTTAAAAAAGCCTCGTCTGCAAATATTTTTAACTACTTAAAATGTTCAGTTCCTGATGACCATTAAGTTACATCGGGTAAACCAATAATAATTGTTTTCCTTGTCAGTGTAGTAAATATATATGAAGACGAGGAGTCACAATAACGTGGCTGAAATATGTTGACCAAACCACACTAGAAAGTGAAGGGACGACGACGATTTTGATTTGATTGTTGCCGCCGAAGGCGGCTAGTTTATTGTGCACCCCATACCCATCCTGTGAGCGGTAGCGCAAAAAGCATTAGAGGGCACAAGAGGTCTTTATCAGACCTCATCTTTGATTATTACATAAACAATTTCATCTATCCTTCACACCTTAGGACGACGACGTTTCGGTCCGTCCTGGGCCATTCTCAAGTGGATTGTGAGAATGGTCCAGCACGGACCGAAACGTCGTCGTCCCCTCACTTTCAAGTGTGTGGTCTGGTCAACAAATATACAGTATATTAACGTCACTCTATTTGCCGGAATGATATTTGCCGGCGGTGTTGTGGCGTGAACTCCGAGCAGCGGAGACCGCTTCAACCCGGTAAGCCTTTTACAGCGGCCAGAGGACGAATATCTGGGTTACCTTACCTTGTGTTGGTCCCGAGCAAGCCACAGACTTTCATAGCTTCGCCTACACAAACAGTACTATGTGTTATTTCCTTTGTAGTTTCTTGATATGTCTTATATCGGTGTCTTCTACTTCCAAGGATCCCCTCTTGCCCAGGGAGAATGTGTTCAGTTCAACTGTAAACTTACTATTATGCTCACTCTTTTCAACGGCAACTACAAGGACGATATACACCGAGAGATGTAACCCGTTTTCCGAGCACATTATATGCACTCATAGTTTTCTTTTAGTCCTGGACAGTATTAAGGACTATAGTATTGTTGCTGGTTGGTCAGTCTAGGCTGTTATTGTTGTGTTAATAACCTTCCATAGGTTGATAGGCGTTGCAGGCGATGAGTCACAATAACGTGGCTAAAGTATGTTGACCAGACCACACACTAGAAGGTGAAGGGACGACGACGTTTCGGTCCGTCCTGGACCATTCTCAAGTCGAATAGGCGTTTTGAATAGTTGATAAGCGTTTAGCCTAACACCAAATCAAACCAAGTTAACTTTAGTAAACCAGAGCGGCAATTAGACGTCGGCTTCTGGAGTGTGTGTATCGAGTCGGTTTCCGCCGGACCTACAGGACTGTTGTAATTGTTCTTGACAAATAATGAGCCATTAACCCCACCTCGCCCTGTACTATAGGCAATGTTCTTGTCCTGCGCACGCGAAGCGCCGCTGGAGGCTCGCCTCCTCTCCTGGGAACGCCATGCGAAGCAGATAAACACCATTGAAATCAACCATAACATGGATAGAGGCGCAAATAACCATCATTATCGCCAAACACAACCGCTACACTATCTGCACTATCGTTGACCTGAGTAATTCACGGTGTTTGAACCATTTATGGCCTTTTCGTGGTATGTTTTTACCAGAGCCAATAATGGTGATGATTACAGTTGTTTATTAGCAAGCCTATTATATTGTTTCCAATCCGCGGGTAGCCCTAGTAATGTTACGTTAAGGGACTTAAGGGGTGTACGTGGGCCCACATTAGGGAAAACTTTATTGTTCCGATAGGGGCTGCAGCCCAGCTAATGTCTCGACTAGGAAAGTAACAAAACCACGGTGTAAATCAAATTTAATTTAATACCACTGTGTAAATCAAATTTAATTTAAAACCAGTGTAAATCAAATTAATTTAATACCACTGTAAATCAAATTTAATTTAATACCATTGTAAATCAAATTTAATTTAAAACCACTGTAAATCAAATTTAATTTAAAACCACTGTAAATCAAATTTAATTTAAAACTACTGTGTAAATCAAATTTAATTTAAAACCACTGTGTAAATCAAATTAATTTTAAACCACTGTGTAAATCAAATTTAATTTAAAACCACTGTGTAAATCAAATTTAATTAAAACCACTGTGTAAATCAAATTTAATATAAATTGAAACAGGGCCATAAGATGAGGGTGGTTCCATAGCCTAACTGTGATCAGAAAATCTTAGTTACATTACATATATACGGTATAAAATATATCAAGCATATTCGAAGGGGAAAAAATTATTTCGTTTTATAACTGTCAATCTTTTATGTTACAAAATTCGTGTTTTGAAGTATGATACAAGTTTCCCAAACCAGAAGTTTGAACGAATGAATTTATTTTAGATTTGTTTTAGCCGGCTGCGGTAAATTTAGTTCACTTTGTTCTTTTTCAATATAACTAGAACATGAAAGAAATAGAATATATATACACTGAGAGGTATACCCAACTTCTCTGTGTAATACACTGAGAGGTTTCTTTAGTATAAAGTATACTAAAGTATACTTGTTGGTTGGTCAGTAAACTAGTGTGGTGGGCTGCATATCCCTCCCGCAAATGATAGGCCTTAAGCACAACACCAAACATAGAGAAGTGGGAGGGAATATAGTGACAAACCTGCCTTCTATCTTAGCTTTAGTGAAATGCATTATTTTCCTATTATTCAGTGTATGTTAGTTTTATACCTTACATTTATTATTTTTTAATTATGAAATGTTGTTAATTTGAGCATTTGAAATTTCGTGTTACTACTGTTCTTCAATGTAAGCAATAAGTATTTATCGTAGTTAGTTAAACAATTATTATTATTATTATTATTAGCATCTTTATTGACAAAATTATTTACAATGTTGCCTAATCTGAGTAATGCAATTAAGTCTTATTAGAGTGAGGATAATGCCGGTATTCACTTTTACACAGGACAGAGGGTCATACACAAGACAATAGGTCTAAACTGTAGGCTGAAGCACATATATATATATATATATATCATGGTTACAATCAACTACATTAGAGAGTATACATGTTTCAATTTACGAATTTGTAAATCCATGTTCCAATTTACGAATTTGTAAATCCATGTTCCAATTTGCGAATTTGTAAATCATGTTCCAATTTACGAATTTGTAAATCATGTTCCAATTTGCGAATTTGTAAATCCATATTCCAATTTACGAATTTGTAAATCCACTATAGCTATTATGTAATGCATTGAATAAAATATGGATTTGGGCTAAAAAAAATCCAAGTTTTGCTCCATTGGAATTTTAAATATCATTACAAAAATATAAAAAGCCTAACCTAAACCTAATATAACTTGACCTAGGTCTAAATAATTTTATGCAATAATATGCAATCTTAGACTTAATTTAGTACATATATGTGCTGTGTCTAAGAAAATTAGTTTTGCTTCCTGTTTTCTTTCTTGGCCTCTCTACAAAATCAGCTAGAAAACGTGAACTTTATTTTTGTTTAGGGGCAACAAGAAATATTTTGTACATTACATCCATAATAGCTGTAGATACTACCATTTTTTAAATTGTTGTTTGTTGTTATAGATTTAGCTACTCGAAGTGAAATGTCCATGTAGCACGGGCTATGGTGAGCCCGTAATTGAGTTCGGTTATTCCGGATAACCTTGTTACTGTGATATTTGGGTCAAAGTTTTAAATGGAGGTGGGGTTTCCTCCTTTTTTCCCTGTTTCTTTTTCGCTTCTGATTTAGCGCACTGGTTTTCGTTTTGTTTTAATAACATTATCTTGGTGGCGGATGTAGATGCAGAATGTTCACTAGTGTGTCCTATTCTTCAACTGTTTTTCTAATCATTGTAGTCGCTGTGGAATTTGCATCTAATGCAGCTGCTGTCGTTGGATTAGTGTTGAGTTTAATGGGTAGGGCTTCAGTAGCTTCACACTCCAATTTTTGTAAATCGTTTATAGGTAAATAAGTATAACATTCAGTTTTTTTTAAAGATCTTGTTCTGTACTACTGAAACACTTGTTCACTAAGAATTGTAATGTATAATTGCCTTGTAACACTTATGTATATGTAATTTATATTGTATTTTTTTAAATAAAGAGAAAAAAAGTAAGTAATGCAATAGTGGCGCCTCTGCTTCTGTTCCACAGATATGACACTCTTTTAGCTATTGGGTTTATTACTTCCCAGCAGCACTTGATTTTTTTTATCTATTTAAAAAAATACAATATAAATTACATATACATAAGTGTTACAAGGTAATTATACATTACAGTTCTTAGTGAACAAGTGTTTCAGTAGTACAGAACAAGATCTTTAGAAAACCCTGAATGTTATACTTATTTACCTATAAACGATTTACAAAAATTGAAGAATAAACTTACATTAAAATACAGGGGAAAATATTACATTTATATATATTTTATATAAGTCTCAGTAAACCAATTTTCTATATCATCACCGAGCATGAGCCTTAAACCCCAAATGTTATACCTAACCAAGTCTGAGTCTGTGTATGGCTACTGGTTTCATAAATGGCCGTTCATGTTTAACAAATTTGTTATCTTTTTATTCTAGCATTGTTGAGGCAGTTGATAGTGGTAAGGATTGCGATGTTGTATACCTTGACTTTAGCAAAGCTTTTGATACAGTGCCACATGAAAGACTGATTAAAAAAATAGAGTCTCATGGTATTGGGGGTGCTATATTAAGCTGGATTAGGGCATGGCTATACCAAAGGAAACAGAGAGTTAGTATAAATGGAATCAAGTCAGAGTGGGAAAATGTTGTAAGTGGAGTGCCTCAAGGCTCTGTCCTGGGACCTCTGTTGTTTATAATATATATAAATGATTTAGATTCAGGTTTGAGTAGCAACATTTGCAAATTTGCCGATGATACGAAAATCGGTAGGGAAATTAATTCGGAGGAGGACTCACTATCACTTCAAGTTGATCTAGATAGGGTTTTGAAATGGTCAAAGGATTGGCAGATGCAGTTTAATGCTGATAAATGTAAAGTTCTGAGGTTAGGTAATGATGATAGAGTTACAAGATACGAGCTAGATGGTGTTGTGATTGCGAAGTCGGATTGCGAAAGGGATCTGGGAGTTATGATTAGTAAGAATTTAAAACAAAAGGATCAATGCATAAATGTTCGTAATAAGGCAAATCGGACACTTGGATTTATTAATCGCAGCGTTAGTAACAAGACACCTGGTGTGGTTCTCAAGCTATATCTTGCTCTAGTTAGGCCCCATTTAGATTATGCAGTTCAGTTTTGGTCGCCATATTATAGAATGGATATAAATTCACTTGAACGTGTCCAGCGTAGGATGACTAAGTTAATTCCCCAAATTAGAAATCTTTCATATGAATAAAGATTAACAAAGCTTAAGTTGCATTCACTGGAAAGGCGAAGAGTTAGGGGTGACATGATAGAGGTTTACAAGTGGATAAATGGACATAACCGGGGGGATATTAATAGGGTATTAAAAGTATCAACACAGGACAGAACACGAAACAATGGATATAAATTGGATAAGTTTAGATTTAGGAAAGACTTGGGTAAATACTGGTTCAGTAACAGGGTTGTTGATTTGTGGAACCAATTGCCGCGTAACATTGTGGAGGTGGGGTCCCTCGATTGTTTCAAGCACGGGTTGGACAAGTATATGAGTGGGATTGGGTGGTTATAGAATAGGAGCTGCCTCGTATGGGCCAATAGGCCTTCTGCAGTTACCTTTGTTCTTATGTTCTTATGTTCTTAATTTAAAACCACTGTGTAAATCAAATTAATTTAATACCACTGTAAATCAAATTTAATTTAATACCACTGTAAATCAAATTTAATTTAAAACCACTGTGTAAATCAAATTTAATTTAAAACCACTGTGTAAATCAAATTTAATTAAAACCACTGTGTAAATCAAATTTAATATAAATTGAAACAGGGCCATAAGATGAGGGTGGTTCCATAGCCTAACTGTGATCAGAAAATCTTAGTTACATTACATATATACGGTATAAAACATATCAAGCATATTCGAAGGGGAAAAAATTATTTCGTTTTATAACTGTCAATCTTTTATGTTACAAAATTCGTGTTTTGAAGTATGACACAAATTTCCCAAACCAGAAGTTTGAACGAATGAATTTATTTTAGATTTGTTTTAGCCGGAGCCGGTCGGCCGAGCGGACAGCACGCTGGACTTGTGATTCTGTGGTCCTGGGTTCGATCCCAGGCGCCGGCGAGAAACAATGGGCAGAGTTTCTTTCACCCTATGCCCCTGTTACCTAGCAGTAAAATAGGTACCTGGGTGTTAGTCAGCTGTCACGGGCTGCGTCCTGGGGGTGGAGGCCTGGTCGAGGACCGGGCCGCGGGGACACTAAAAAGCCCCGAAATCATCTCAAGATAACCTCAAGATAACCAAGATAGCCGGCTGCGGTAAATTTAGTTCACTTTGTTCTTTTTCAATATAACTAGAACATGAAAGAAATAGAATATATATACACTGAGAGGTATACCCGACTTCTCTGTGTAATACACTGAGAGATTTCTTTAGTATAAAGTATACTAAAGTATACTTGTTGGTTGGTCAGTAAACTAGCGTGGTGGGCTGCATATCCCTCCCGCAGATGATAGGCCTTAATCACAACACCAAACATAGAGAAGTGGGAGGGAATATAGTGACAAACCTGCCTTCTATCTTAGCTTTAGTGAAATGCATTATTTCCCTATTATTCAGTGTATGTTGGTTTTATACCTTACATTTATTATTTTTTAATTATGAAATGTTGTTAATTTGAGCATTTGAAATTTCGTGTTACTACTGTTCTTCAATGTAAGCAATAAGTATTTATCGTAGATTACAGTTAAACAATGATTACTATTATTAACATCTTTATTGACAAAATAATTTACAATGTTGCCTAATCTGAGTAATGCAATTAAGTCTTATTAGAGTGAGAATAATGCTGGAATTCACTGTCACGCAGGACAGGATCATACACAAGACAATAGGTCTAAAACTGTAGGCTGAAGCACATATATATCATGGTTATAATCAACTACATTAGACAGTATACATGTTTCAATTTACGAATTTGTAAATCCATGTTCCAATTTACGGATTTGTAAATCATGTTCCAATTTGCGAATTTGTAAATCCATATTCCAATTTACGAATTTTTAAATCCACTATAGCTATTATGTAAGGCAATGTATAAAATATGGATTTGGGCTAAAAAAAAAAAATCCAAGTTTTGCTCCATTGCAATTTTAAATATCATTACAAAAATAGAAAAAGCCTAACCTAAACCTAATATAACCTGACCTAGATCTAAATAATTTTATGCAATAATATGCAATCTTAGACTTAATTTAGTACATATATGTGCTGTACTAGGCCTAAGAAAATTAGTTTTGCTTTCTTTATCGGCCCCTCTACAAAATTAACTAGAAAATGTGAACTTTATTTTTGTTTAGGGGCAACAAGAAATATTTTGTACATTACATCCATAATAGCTGTAGATACTACCATTTTTTAAATTGTTGTTTGTTGTTATAGATTTAGCTACTCGAAGTGAAATGTCCATGTAGCACGGGCTATGGTGAGCCCGTAATTGAGTTCGGTTATTCCGGATAACCTTGTTACTGTGATATTTGGGTCAAAGTTTTAAATGGAGGTGGGGTTTCCTCCTTTTTTCCCTGTTTCTTTTTCGCTTCTGATTTAGCGCACTGGTTTTCGTTTTGTTTTAATAACATTATCTTGGTGGCGGATGTAGATGCAGAATGTTCACTAGTGTGTCCTATTCTTCAACTGTTTTTCTAATCATTGTAGTCGCTGTGGAATTTGCATCTAATGCAGCTGCTGTCGTTGGATTAGTGTTGAGTTTAATGGGTAGGGCTTCAGTAGCTTCACACTCCAATTTTTGTAAATCGTTTATAGGTAAATAAGTATAACATTCAGTTTTTTTTAAAGATCTTGTTCTGTACTACTGAAACACTTGTTCACTAAGAATTGTAATGTATAATTGCCTTGTAACACTTATGTATATGTAATTTATATTGTATTTTTTTAAATAAAGAGAAAAAAAGTAAGTAATGCAATAGTGGCGCCTCTGCTTCTGTTCCACAGATATGACACTCTTTTAGCTATTGGGTTTATTACTTCCCAGCAGCACTTGATTTTTTTTATCTATTTAAAAAAATACAATATAAATTACATATACATAAGTGTTACAAGGCAATTATACATTACAATTCTTAGTGAACAAGTGTTTCAGTAGTACAGAACAAGATCTTAAAAAAAAACTGAATGTTATACTTATTTACCTATAAACGATTTACAAAAATTGGAGAATAAATTTACATTAAAATACAGGGGAAAATATTACATTTATATATATTTTATATAAGCCTCAGTAAACCAATTTTCTATATTATCACCGAGCATGAGCCTTAAACCCCAAATGTTATACCTAACCAAGTCTGAGTCTGTGTATGGCTACTGCAATGTCTCTGGATATCTTTTTGCCAGGCTTGAAAGAGGAGTACCCAGTGGCTTGTTCGTACCACATCTCAGTGGATCTTCTTTTCGCAACTTTGGTTCTGTGGGCAATTTTTATGATTAATTGATGAAGATTAAGCCACCCAAGAGGTGGCACGGGCATGAATAGCCCGTAATAATGGTATTTTTTAATGTTGTTTAAGATTCAGCTACTGGGAACATAAAGTTCCAAGTAGCACGGGCTATGGTGAGCCCGTATTGAACTTACTTGGCACAGGAACGGGGCTGTAACGACATTTTTTAATCTTGTTGTTTTAGATTTAGCTACTCAGAACGAAGTGTCCATGTAGCACGGGCTATGGTGAGCCCGTAATTTTTACCGTGAGCCCGTGACAGGCAATTTTGATTGATTGATGAAGATTAAGCCACCCAAAAGGTGGCACGGGCATGAATAGCCCGTAAGTGGTGGCCCTTTTAAGCCATTACCAGTATCAAAAGCTGATACTGGAGATCTGTGGAGAAGGGCAATTTTGAAGGCTGGATTGGGTTATATATCTGCTTCATTCATGTCATGGTCTCACCCTACCTTGTGTAGCTTCCGGGGAACAACGGCCCCCGTGGCCCGGTCTCCGACCATATCTCCCCAGCTGGCGTGTCCATAATATTATCTTCAAGACTGTCACACATTTTCTCCGTTATAAATCTCATTATGTTTTATCTTCATCTTTATTAGTTTACATAGTGAACATAACTTGTTAATAATTTGTTAGATAAAACTCTACATGCTTTAATACAGACGATGCCGAGAATTATCGCACGCAGCTACTGTGTGTGATAATTCTAGACATAAAAGAGATAATTACATGAATATAAAAACGTGAATTATATTCACGTGTTGACAGCCTCGCCAGTCACCCGCCTGGAAAAATAAACATCACACTGTTGAATTTGTTCAGATGTTAGCAAGAATTATCAAGGAAAATTATCCTGAATATGTTTACAGTTGCCATATTTACATGTTTACAGTTGCCATATTTACATGTTTACAGTTGCCATATTTACATGTTTACAGTTGCCATATTTACATGTTTACAGTTGCCATATTTACATGTTTACAGTTGCCATATTTACATGTTTACAGTTGCCATATTTACATGTTTACAGTTGCTATACGTGTATTTACATGAAAGAGACATGCGCTGAGGACACGATAAATGCAAACAATGAAACTAGAATAGACAACAGATTTAATTTTCATGTTGTATTCTGTATGACGTTTATTATTAAAAAAAAAAATTCCGGCCGCTGACAAAAATAAAAGGAAGAATATTGATATTATGGAGTGAAGCGACATTGTTTATGGTGTGGCGGTGACACGTGTCAGCGTGTGGTTGGCGCGGGCGGGTGAACTTTAGCCAATCAGAATGCTGCTTGCGAGCTAGTGAAACTAATGTTGTACTTCCTGGCCCCTCCCCTTAGTCACCGTGTGTGTGTGTGTGTTGATGTATGTGTGTGTGTGTGTTGATGTATGTGTGTGTGTGTTGATGTATGTGTGTGTGTGTGTTGATGTATGTGTGTGTGTGTTGATGTATGTGTGTGTGTGTGTTGATGTATGTGTGTGTGTGTGTTGATGTATGTGTGTGTGTGTGTTGATGTATGTGTGCGTTTATGTGTGTTTAGAATTGAATTAGCCACAGTGTCTGTCTGTTTCAAACCTGATACTGCCTGTGATTGCTCAACTTCGGTATATCCTCCACCCAAAAAAGAACTTTTATATATTTCTTATATTTTTTGAGTAATTTCTGCTTTCGTGAATTATAGACAAAAGCTGTTTTTTTTCTTGCTTTGCTAGCGCCAGCAAACACTGACTTGCTTAAATTAATATCGTATCCACAGAAATATTTAGACTACGTTGACCAGACCGCACACTAGAAATTGAAGGGACGACGACAAACGTGACTTAACATAAGCTATCCCCCTTCCATTTCTTTCTTTCTCTTTCCCTTTCTTTCTCTCTTCTCCCTTTTTCTGTTCATTGTCTTCTACGCTCCCTTGCTATCCTCTTCTTATTCCTATTACTATCTCCTTCGGTGGTTATAATAGGAGCTGCCTCGTATGGGCCAATAGGCCTGCTGCAGTTCTCATTACTACTATCCCCTACACCTGACTTTCCTCCTCAGCTCTCTCTTGCCTATTTAATGCCTGTCCCAACCTGTCCTCATCACAATCGACTTGAGAATGGTCCAGGACGGACCGAAACGTCGTCGTCCCTTCAATTTCTAGTGTGTGGTCTGGTCAACATACTTCAGCCACGTTATTGTGACTCATCGCCAGCATTTAGACTACATAAAATTATAAATATAGAAAAGCCGTTTCTTAGACAATTTTCATTTACCCGAAATACTAAATGATGTTTTAAGTATTGCCAACGCTGATATGTTGTTTAAGATTCACTACCTGGAACAAAAAGTTCCAAGCAGCACGGGCTATGGTGAGCCCGTAGTGGACTTACCTGGCACAGGAGCGGGGCAAGTAGCGCGGGCTATGGTGAGCCCGTAGTGGACTTACCTGACACAGGAGCGGGGCAAGTAGCACGGGCTATGGTGAGCCCGTAGTGGACTTACCTGGCACAGGAGCGGTGCAAGTAGCACGGGCTATGGTGAGCCCGTAGTGGACTTACCTGGCACAGGAGCGGTGCAAGTAGCACGGGCTATGGTGAGCCCGTAGTGGACTTACCTGGCACAGGAGCGGTGCAAGTAGCACGGGCTATGGTGAGCCCGTAGTGGACTTACCTGGCACAGGAGCGGTGCAAGTAGCACGGGCTATGGTGAGCCCGTAGTGGACTTACCTGGCACAGGAGCGGTGCAAGTAGCACGGGCTATGGTGAGCCCGTAGTGGACTTACCTGGCACAGGAGCGGGGCAAGTAGCACGGGCTATGGTGAGCCCGTAGTAACGCTGATATGTTTTGAAGAGTATGTGTACATTGCCAAGGTCCTCGGGAGGAGGCAGGACCAACGAGTACTAACAGTAGTACAGTAATTTGGCCCTTAATTGTGCTTGAAGGTAGAGTACAAGCCGTGTAAACGGCTGACAATTATATTTTATATAAAAGAAACTGGATATAGATACAGCACACGAAACTTTTAATACTATCAATGAAATAATAATTACAGACTTGGGAATCAAACTCAACTGATGCCTATTTATGTTAAAGATTAATATACATACCAGCCTCTCGGCTCCTTCTTAACACACACACACACACACACATATAAATAGGATAACGACAGCAGCCTACTCTACACTGGCGAAAATTAGAACTTCATTCAGAAACCTAAATGAGGAAGCTTTTAGGGCGCTTTACACTGCCTACGTGAGACCCGTCTTAGAGTATGCCGCGCCATCATGGAGCCCCCACCTGAAGAAACACATAAAGAAACTGGAGAAGGTTCAGAGGTTTGCGACGAGGCTTGTCCCAGAGCTACGAGGGATGGGATTTGAAGAGCGGCTGAAGGAACTGAACCTTACGACACTAGAGAAAAGAAGGGAGAGAGGAGATATGATAGGGACATATAAAATACTCAGGGGAATTGACAAAGTGGAAATAGATGAAATGTTCACACGTAATAATAACAGAACGAGGGGACATGGGTGGAAACTGGAAACTCAGATGAGTCACAGAGATGTTAGGAAGTTTTCTTTTAGCGTGAGAGTAGTAGAAAAATGGAATGCACTTGGGGAACAGGTTGTGGAAGCAAATACTATTCATACTTTTAAAACTAGGTATGATAGGGAAATGGGACAGGAGTCATTGCTGTAAACAACCGATAGCTAGAAAGGCGGGATCCAAGAGTCAATGCTCGATCCTGCAAGCACATATAGGTGAGTACACACACACACAAGGGGACACAGGTGGAAATAGTGCCCAAATGAGCCACAGAGATATTAGAAAGAACTTTTTTAGTCTCAGAGTAGTTGACAAATGGAATGCATTAGGCAGTGATGTGGTGGAGGCTGACTTCATACACAGTTTCAAATGTAGATATGACAGAGCGAGCCAATAGGCTCAGGAACCTGTACACCAGTTGATTGACAGATGAGAGACGGGACCAAAGAGACAAAGCTCAACCCCCGCAAGCACAATTAGGTGAGTATGGCGGTCAAGCGGGCAGCTACCCTACACGGGCCAATAATGACAAGTATTCAATAAGCGTAATTGTTAGGGCACGAACTACGCAGTTGCGCGTCTTTGTGTCTCGCGGGAGGACAGGTTATGGCCAGTAATTATTGCTCGTCGTTCACTAATCGATATCCGTGATTATTCTCACATACATCACACCCTTTTATTTTTGGGGGGACCTCGAGGCTTTCAAATATTGTAACTCATTATTGGATATTGGTCGCAATTAATTACGACTTCGCAGGTTTAAATGGGATTGTGATAATTTATTGTTCAGGTAATGCTAATCATCTTAGGTGTCCGTGAGCTTCAATATTTACATATGAGGTAGTATAACAGTATAACATACAGTATAACAACAACAAAACAAGGTTTGTAAGAACGATTGATTGATAGGGAGCCGGTCGGCCGAGCGGACAGCACGCTGGACTTGTGATCCTGTGGTCCCGGGTTCAATCCCCGGCGCCGGCGAGAAACAATGGGCAGAGTTTCTTTCACCCTATGCCCCTGTTACCTAGCAGTAAAATAGGTACCTGGGTGTTAGTCAGCTGTCACGTGCAGCTTCCTGGGAGTGGAGGACTGGTCGAGGAACGGGCCGCGGGGACACTAAAGCCCCGAAATCATCTCAAGATAACCTCAAGTTAAAGATTAAGCCACCCAAAAGGTGGCACGGGCATGAATAGCCCGTAAGGGTGGCCCTTTTGAGCCATTACCAGTATCAATAGATGATACTGGAGATCTGTGGAGGTGCGACTGTACCCTGCGTGACGGGAGATGTCTCCCGTGGTTTGTAAGAAAAATATTTTGTTTAAATGTATGATATTCATTCCTTTAACCAAATCTAAACTAACCTATCCCCACGGGAGACATCTCCCGTCACGCAGGGTGCAGTCGCACCTCCACAGATCTCCAGTATCAGCTAATGATACTGGTAATGGCTCAAAAGGGCCACCACTTACGGGCTATTCATGCCCGTGCCACCTTTTGGGTGGCTTAATCTTCATCAATCAACCTATCCCAAACCAGCCGAGCCTAACGCAGCCTAACCTAAACTAATAAGAGAGGATAGAAATAGCCTAAGCCACTCTATCCTTTTGTGATGTATTTAATTGTCTCAATAAACTTACTTGAACTTGAACCTAAGTTAATACTACTAACCTCACCTAACCTAACCTAATACTACTAACCTCACCTAACCTAACCTAACCTAATACTACTAACCTCACCTAACCTAACCTAACCTAATACTACTAACCTCACCTAACCTAACCTAACCTAATACTACTAACCTCACCTAACCTAACCTAACATAATACTACTAACCTCACCTAACCTAACCTAACATAATACTACTAACCTCACCTAACCTAACCTAAAAAAACGTACGGTTTTTAACATAGAAAACGAACCTTATCGAATCGTTCTGGCTGCGGCAGTTTTAAAATATGTTGGGAACAGTGTGTGCCAAAATAGCGATAAGGCAGCTTTTATATTTGTTTAGCGATAAACAAAGTTTTCCAATTGTTTTACTTATTTGTGGAAATAACTTGTATAAAAGGTTTTGGTAATGCTGATATTGGCGTATCTGTCGCTATCGTTGTCAGGCGATATATTGTTCGTTGTCAGTGATGATATCTGGCATGATTCACTGCTATACATTAGCTGTCGTTAGCTATTAGTGCTCAGAATCGTTTTCTTGGCGATTCCAGGAAGGGAATTCTCTTCCGGGAATGACATTTTGCGATATCATGAGCAGGTGGACATTTTACGATATCATGAACATGGTGGACATTTTACGATATCATGAACATGGTGGACATTTTACGATATCATGAACATGGTGGACATTTTACGATATCATGAACATGGTGGACATTTTACGATATCATGAGCATGGTGGACATTTTACGATATCATGAACATGGTGGACATTTTACGATATCATGAACATGGTGGACATTTTACGATATCATGAGCATGGTGGACATTTTACGATATCATGAACATGGTGGACATTTTACGATATCATGAACATGGTGGACATTTTACGATATCATGAGCATGGTGGACATTTTACGATATCATGAACACGGTGGACATTTTACTATATCATGAACATGGTGGACATTTTACGATATCATGAACATGGTGGACATTTTGCGATATCATGAACATGGTGGACATTTTACGATATCATGAGCATGGTGGACATTTTACGATATCATGAACATGGTAGACATTTTACGATATCATGAGCATGGTAGATATTGTGACATCTAGTCTTTTGAACACGAGGATACTTTCTTCTACGTCAAGAATTCGACGCTGAAGGAGAGTCGTGTCTCTTCCACACAGACGTAAAGTGATTATGGAAGGGATAACGTATTGGCTCGAGTCGTGAAATATAGGAGAAAGTTAAAAGCTTTCTTCGACAGGAATGAGTAGAGAAATCAAGGAATTTTCGATGAGAAAAAGATGTCTATCGTCTTATAACTGGATAATGTTTCATCTTGGGATGTCAACATCAGTACCAAGGGTTAAAGGAGGTACTTGTGCTGAAGTTGTCTCGCAGAGGCACTCGACCAGCATGTGCTGCACTCGACCAGACTCGCCCAAGCCCACGGGAGACATCTCCCGTCACGCAGGGTGCAGTCGCACCTCCACAGATCTCCAGTATCATCTATTGATACTGGAAATGGCTCAAAAGGGCCACCACTTATGGGCTATTCATGCCCATGCCACCTTTTAGGTGGCTTAATCTTCATCATCTTCATGAGACATCTCCCGTCACGCAGGGTGCAGTCGCACCTCCACAGATCTCCAGTATCAGCTCTTGATACTGGTAATGGCTCAAAAGGGCCACCACTTACGGGCTATTCATGCCCGTGCCACCTTTTGGGGTGGCTTAATCTTCATCAATCAATCAATCGCCCAAGCCTCTTCCATCCATCAGGTCATAGCATAGTCAACATAGCGTAGCCACAAACAAACAAGTGAGGTCTTCCATCTGTGACTCTTCCAGGAATATGCGCTAGTTATATCCTGAAGCTTGTTAGTGCCAACAGAGGCATCACGGCACTCTGTTAGTGCCAACAGAGGCATCACGGCACTGTTAGTGCCAACAGAGGCATCACGGCACTCTGTTAGTGCCAACAGAGGCATCACGGCACTGTTAGTGCCAACAGAGGCATCACGGCACTCTGTTAGTGCCAACAGAGGCATCATGGCACTTTGTTACTGCTAGAGGTCACTGCCTTAACCTGCTCAGGGAGCCAATTGTGAGAGATAATTATCTATGCTTAGCTGTGTCTAACATTAGATAGCTCATTATTCCACAAAGCACCAATGTTCGGGTTTCGAAGGGGAGACGTGAATATATCGAGATGTGAACCATGATCTCAATACAAATCACGTAACCAAAGAGACCAACCCGTCCTCTTAAAAATAACGTCACTTTTGGCTGGTATGCGCGGCGCTATGGCCAAATTTGGACGTAATTTGAAATGAAATCGACTCACAAAAGTGACGTTCTGTTCCGTTTTCTGTTTGAGTCGTCCGGCGTACGCGCAGATGTTATGAGAGGACACTTTAAATTAACGTTTTTCATAACGTTTTGAAACTTTATGAGAATTTCCTGCCCACCTAACCTATCAGAGGACCCTTAACTTACTGTTGTTGAAAAAAAAAATCCCAAATTTATTTTCATTTTCAAATTACGTCCAAATTCGGCCATACGGGCAAACGGCCAAAAGCGACGTTCTTTTTAAGAGGACAGGTTGCTTGCTTAACAAGTCCCTTCGCTGCGCCAGGAATGGAACGGTAATTGTAAAGCTTGAACACTTCAATTGTTAGTGTTTAATGACCTTCCTTTGACAATTGGCCTGGGGCTAGATTCACGAAGAAGTTACGCAAACACTTACGAACCTGGGGCCAGATTCATGAAAGCACTTACGCAAGTACTTAAGAACGTGTACATCTTTCCTCAATCTTTGACGGCTTTGGTTACATTTATTAAACAGTTTACAAGCATGAAAACTTGCCATTCAACTGTTGTTATTGCTATAAACAGTCTTCTAGTGCTTCGGAGCTCATTAACTGTTTAATAATTGGAAACAAAGCCGCCAAAGATTGAGAAATGATGTACAGGTTCGTAAGTGCTTTCGTGAATCTGGCCCCTGTACATCTTTTCTCAATCTTTGGCGGCTTTGTTTACAATTATTAAACAGATAATGAGCTCCGAAGTACCAGGAGGCTGTTTATAACAATAACAACAGTTGATTGGCAAGTTTTCATGTTTGTAAACTGTTTAATAAATGTAACCAAAGCCGTCAAAGATCGAGGAAAGATGTACTCGTTCGTAAGTACTTGCGTAACTACTTCGTGAATCTGGCCCCTAGTCTGATGTATTCAGACGTGAAAAAACAGCGCTGGCACAAAATCGCAAGCTCCGGCAGATTTATTTCGCACACTCGGGCCAATTTTTTTGCTCTGGTAATCACTGGGTATGAAATATGGTTCGCCTCTAGGACACTGAGACAAAGCACGAAGCTGGGTTGAGACAGCACCGGGGCTCGTAAATATGGAGGAAATTACCTTCACCGGCCATTAGCTGCCAAGGTTTTTGACTAATTTTCTGGGGCCAGATTCACGAAAGCACTTACGCAAACACTTACGAACGTCTACACCTTTCCACAATCTTTGACGGCTTTGATTAGATTTATTAAACAGTTTACAAGCATGAAAACTTGCCAATCAATTGTTGTTATTGTTATAAACAGCCTCCTGGTGCTTCGGAGCTCATTAACTGTTTAATAATTGGAAACAAAGCCGCCAAAGATTGAGAAAAGATGGACAGGTTCGTAAGTGCTTTCGTGAATCTGGCCCCAGGTTCGTAAGTACTTGCGTAAGTGCTTTCGTGAATCTGTCCCCTGGAGAGTAAACGATATAGTTTTGATGTGTTAATGACGTGTAATGAGGACTAGAGAAATGACGATACAGGGAATGTGACAATAAGCTCAGCACGACTCAGTCCGTCCTCCTAAGATGTCCCAGCGTCAAGAAAATGGGAATTTAAAACGGGAACTGAATTTAAAGTAGTCTGTCCTAACCTAGCAGAGGACCCAAAACAGAAAACGGGACAGTACGTCACTTTCGCCAGCCGCTTCCATGTTTCTAGTACGGCAATTTTTGTCCTTGTGTAACGCATACGATTGAAATGCGACGTTCTTTGTAGGAGGACAGGTTGCATGACCACCATGCACATGGATCAAAGGCTTCGTGTTCTCCATCAGCGTTCGTGTGCACAAGACTCTGCTGCACAGGAGAACAGTTCTGCCTGTGTTGCTGAGCAGCTGAATCGCTGAAGCAGCCACGTAATCGACGCTACTGGAATACTTGCCTGATCCTGTACGGCTCTTTGAGGGGTTACCTTGAGGTGTTTTCGGGGCTTAGCGTCCCCGGGCTTAGCGTCCCCTGGTCGTCGACCAGGCCTCCTGGGGCCAGATTCACGAAGCAGTTACGCAAGTACTTACGAACGTGTACGTCTTTCCTCAATCTTTGACGGCTTTGGTTACATTTATTAAACAGTTTAAATGCATGAAAACTTGCCAATCAACTGTTGTTATTGTTATAAACAGCCTCCTGGTGCTTCGGAGCTCATTAACTGTTTAATAATTGTAAACAAAGCTGCCAAAGATTGAGAAAAGATGTACAGTTCGTAAGTGATTGCGTAACTGCTGCGTGAATCTGGACCCTGATCTTGGTTCAGCACCAGCCAGAACCTTACCTACCTTACATACCTTGAGGTGCTTCCGGGGCTTAGCGTCCCCGCGGCCCGGTCGTCGACCAGGCCTCCTGGTTGCTGGACTGATCAACCAGGCTGTTGGACGCGGCTGCTCGCAGCCTGACGTATGAGTCACAGCCTGGTTAATCAGGTATCCTTTGGAGGTGTTTATCCAGTTCTCTCTTGAACACTGTGAGGGGTAGGCCAGTTATGCCCCTTATGTGTAGTGGAAGCGTGTTGAACACTCTCGGGCCTCTGATGTTGATAGTTCTCTCTTGAACACTGTGAGGGGTCGGCCAGTTATGCCCCTTATGTGTAGTGGAAGCGTGTTGAACAGTCTCGGGCCTCTGATGTTGATAGTTCTCTCTTAAACACTGTGAGGGGTCGGCCAGTTATGTCCCTTATGTGTAGTGGAAGCGTGTTGAACAGTCTCGGGCCTCTGATGTTGATAGTTCTCTCTTGAACACTGTGAGGGGTCGGCCAGTTATGTCCCTTATGTGTAGTGCAAGCGTGTTGAACAGTCTCGGGCCTCTGATGTTGATAGTTCTCTCTTGAACACTGTGAGGGGTCGGCCAGTTATGTCCCTTATGTGTAGTGGAAGCGTGTTGAACAGTCTCGGGCCTCTGATGTTGATAGTTCTCTCTTGAACACTGTGAGGGGTCGACCAGTTATGCCCCTTATGTGTAGTGGAAGCGTGTTGAACAGTCTCGGGCCTCTGATGTTGATAGTTCTCTCTTGAACACTGTGAGGGGTCGGCCAGTTATGTCCCTTATGTGTAGTGGAAGCGTGTTGAACAGTCTCGGGCCTCTGATGTTGATAGAGTTCTCTCTCAGAGTACCTGTTGCACCTCTGCTTTTCAACTGGGGTATTCTGCACATATACAAGAGTTGTTACATTCTTGTACAGCCACTAGTACGCGTAGCGTTTCCGGCAGGTCTCTGGAATACGATCCCCGCCGCGAACGGGGTACTCCCTAGTACCGGTACTCCGGGGAACACCCCGGGGTACGGGGTGTCTTGGGTACTCCCAAGTATATGCCTTATCCTAAGTTGCATTTCCTTTGAGCTTATCACGGCCACGTTAGAAGGTATATTTGTGACTACGAGTGTGTGTGTTCGAATCCTGATTACATCTCCTGATAATCTCATTGATACATCAGGTTAAATGGGATTTCTTTGTGGAAAGGAGAATGATAGAGAGAGAGAGAGCACCACATGGGAGAAGGGCCACCGAGGCCAGGGTGGTTACAAGAAGTAAATAAATCAACCGATAAAGATGGCATTCACGAACGAGGCCACAAAAGAAGCAGTCTTATCTAAGAAGAGCAAACTTCTGCACACAAGGAAATAAAAAAATTGTTTTCCTTCCGACGGACATGACAAGGGAAGAGAGAGAGATAGAAGGAAGGAGAGGCAGAGATGTCTTTAGAGGTAAGGAAATGGGTGAGCCACCCTCCCTTAACACCTCCCTTAACATCACCCTTAACACCTCCCTCACTCTTGCCCTGACAGGTTTATGATGGATTCTTATGTCATTCTTTTTGCCATAAAATTTAGTGTTTATTGGTCATTATTGGACTGCCTGGTGTTCCCTGCTCTCAGGGCTAAGAGCAGCCCTTAGAGCAGCCCTTAGAGCAGCCCTTAGAGCAGCCCTGAGACCAGCTCTGAGAGCAGCCCTCACAGGCCTACCCACAGTCGCACACAGTCGCACACAGTCGCACACAGTACACCATACAATTACCCAAACGAAACCTAGAACAGAATAAATGTATTTAACATGATATTAAGACCTTCTTTAGTATCATAAAAAATATATTTAATGAAGTATGAAGCGAGAGGTTTTACACAGCCTTCAATATAAATATGAAAGAACGGAAAGATTTAGGTCCGGTGTACCCTATTCTTAAGAGGCTGAGAGGCGGGGCCCAAGTGTTGAAGCTCTACCCGCCTCAAGATAATCACAAGCGCAATATCAAATATTACCGAGGCTCCCGGCAACACCTTTTTGTTTTCAGGCTGTGTCGTATCTGATTATTTTATGTCGTGGTGTGTAATTATTGTATTTTTGTAGTGGATTGTATTATACAGCGGTAGCTGGCGGTGAGAGATTGGTGTTGAGAACAGGTGAGAGAGTGGAGTGTCTACCACCAATCATTGCCCGAGGCCTGCTCTCTCTTTCTCTTTCTCTTTCTCTCTCTCTCTCTCTCTCTCTCTCTCTCTCTCTCTCTCTCTCTCTCTCTCTCTCTCTCTCTCTCTCTCTCTCTCTCTCTCTCTCTCTCTCTTTTTCCCGTCTCACTCTTTATTACAGCTGCTCCGTCATCTGATTTCTCTCACAGTCAATCCCTCATCCCACTCTCTCATGTCTACCCCCTCCATTCCCCTCATCTCTCACCACTCTCACTCTCCGCCCCCCCCCCTTCCCCTTTGCCTGCTCCCTACATCTCCACCCCTCAGATATCACCTCACTTCCCCTCTGTGCTCCTGTTCCAAACCAAAGTGACTATCTCTTCCTCTAAGGTTCTGTTGCCATGAAGAATTTTCTCGGCGGTCCAAGACTTGTCAACAACTCTGATGGGTAGTTTTATCGGTTTATATTTTAGCCTTTAACGATATTCATTTGGTTTTAGCCAGAAGGAGCCGCAGTGCTGTATATAAAGTGAAGTTGTAAGTCAGCTGAGTGGAAGTCGTTATCTTAGCCTCTATCTTATTTTTGTCCTTTTACGTGGGTAAAAAACAGTAAAAAGAGACATTGAAGTGGGTATCTTTTTATTGCTGATATTAGGTTTACCTTACCTTGAGGTGCTTCCGGGGCTTAGTGTCCCCGCGGCCCGGTCGCCGACCAGGGGCCAGATTCACGAAAACACTTACGCAAGTACTTACGAACGTGTACATCTTTCCTCAATCTTTGACAGCTTTGGTTACATTTATTAAACAGTTTACAAGCATGAAAACTTCCCATTCAACTGTTGTTATTGTTATAAACAGCCTCCTGGTGCTTCGGAACTCATTAACTGTTTAATAATTGGAAACAAAGCCGCCAAAGATTGAAAAAAGATGTTCAGGTCCGTAAGTGTTTGCGTAAGTGCTTTCGTGAATCTGGCCCCAGGCTTCCTGGTTGCTGGACTGATCAACCAGGCTGTTAGACGCGGCTGCTCGCAGCCTGACGTATGAGTCACAGCCTGGTTGATCAGGTATCCTTTGGAGGTGCTTATCCAGTTCTCTCTTGAACACTGTGAGGGGTCGGCCAGTTATGCCCCTTATGAAGGCTTAGTTGCATTCACGTTCCATAGCGCATGGTAAGCCTTATCCAACTAGTTTTTCCCTATAGACTTAAGCCAGTAAGCTTTCATTATTGTCTTTCCTTCCCTGGAACACGACCCGTCACTCGGCTTACAACCCGGTCCTCTGCTGGGTGAACAAGGGCGAACATTTAACGACTGGTGCCCAGTCAATCCTCCCTGGCGAGAAGGGCTTGCCAGGGATGATTTACCTGGTCGAGGACCGGGCCCGCGGGGACGGTGAGCCCTGAAATCATCACAAAGTAGGATGCTGGACTGCAAAGTGTATATACATATAAATACAATTGTCATCTGGTGAAATTTGTTATGATATCATCAGGTGAAAATTGCTATGATATCATCAGGTGAAACTTGCTATGTTGTCAGCTGGTGAAACTTGCTATGTTGTCAGCTGGTGAAACTTGCTATGGTATCATCAGGTGAAACTTGCTATGGTGTCAGCTGGTGAAACTTGCTATGATATCATCAGGTAAAACTTGCTATGGTGTCAGCTGGTGAAACTTGCTATGATGTCAGCTGGTGAAACTTGCTATGATATCATCAGGTGAAACTTGCTATGGTGTCAGCGGGTGAAACTTGCTATGATATCATCCGGTGAAACTTGCTATGATATCATCAGGTGAAACTTGCTATGGTGTCAGCGGGTGAAACTTGCTATGATATCATCAAGTGAAACTTTCTACCGTCGTCCCCAAGATCAAATAGTTTGAAGGGTTACCTTAATGTGATTGAAACCTTTTTGGCTCGTCAAAAGTCAGTGTGCATTCATTTACTTCAGCACTACAGCTTCTGGTATTATTAGTATCATTATTATTAGCACAATGAAATCACACGTAATGTATCAGTGAGAAAATCAGTATAGGAACCCCTGAATAGGATTCGAACCAGGGCCTGATGTTCACCCAGTGTCTCCTTCACCCATGTTATCTCTCTCTCTCTCTCTCTCTCTCTCTCTCTCTCTCTCTCTCTCTCTCTCTCTCTCTCTCTCTCTCTCTCTCTCTCTCTCTCTCTCTCTCTCTCTCTCTCTCTCTCTCTGTCTCTCTCTCTGTCTCTCTCTCTGTCTCTCTCTCTCTCTCTCTCTCTCTCTCTCTCTCTCTCTCTCTCTCTCTCTCTCTCTCTCTCTCTCTCTCTCTCTCTCTCTCTCTCTCTGTCTCTCTCTCTCTCTCTCTCTCTCTCTCTCTCTCTCTCTCTCTCTCTCTCTCTCTCTCTCTCTCTCTCTCTCTCTCTCTCTCTCTCTCTCTCTCTCTCTCTCTCTGGTTCACGGTCTAGTGATCTATTATCTGTATCCTCCCTCCTCTTCCATTCACACTTTCCTGTGAGTGTAATCTGATGCCCAAACAGCCTTACTGTACAGATACCAGCGCGGGTTGATGTGAGCCGTTAGGACTAGGCTATGGTCTCATCTTATCAAGGCGTCTCTTCTGTACAAATACGTAACAGATAATATATCTATATATATTTAGTCGGTGTCAAATCAATCATTATATATACATAAAATGGTTTATTCTACATTGAGTTATTTTTTTAGTACTTTGTTATAAATATGAAGTTAAACAGGTATTTGAAAGCAGATTAGCTTTCTTTGATGTCTTAATATTTAATAACTACCTCTCAGTTAGCATCATTGCTGACAGAAAAGATACACATACAGGAAACTACTTCCTTTTATTTGAATAATAAGACTGACTAAGGAAGAACAAGTTATTTTTTTTATTATTATTTTCTACCACAGGCGTGGCCACACATTTGAAATGCTAACCAGCATATAAACATTTTCTTCTGTCCTCCATGGACAGAGTTAGAGATTTGTCAAACATACAGTTCAGGGATTTATTGAACAATCAAACACAGAAGGTGATTGTAGTGCTTTTAAAATGTTAGGCTAAGCTACATACGTAAATACATAGATACACAGATTTATATATGCAACATAAAGTGTTCGATGTGTCTTTTACATAGTGAAGAATAAGTGTTACTTGGGGTTTTCCTTAGAAGCATCGCATATCTCAAGCCCTCAGTGATTAGACACTTGAGATAGATAAGATCAACACTCAACTCGACAAATTAGGATATCGTAACTCATTTCGCAGTGAGGCTTCAAAGGGTCTAAAATAATTATCATTAATTATTTTAATTATTATCATTAGATTGCAAGAGGTTGGTCTTAAGAAAAGCTCAGTTATTTCATCTACTTGAAACATAACTCATACGCTTAAGATTATAAGTAAAACAAGATAAACACAATTATATTCAGTTCTCCGAATTATTATTGGTAATTATTTGCTCAGTGTGTATCAGAAAAAGTTACTACTGAGAGGGACGGGATTTATTAGATGCCAACCTAATTAGCTTTCTTCTGATTCTGGAGAAGGTTTTGAGGAGCCGGTCAGCCGAGCAGACAGCACGCTGGACTTGTGATCCTGTGGTCCCGGGTTCGATCCCAGGCGCCGGCGAGAAACAATAGGCAGAGTTTCTTTCACCCTATGCCCCTGTTACCTAGCAGTAAAATAGGTACCTGGGTGTTAGTCAGCTGTCACTTCCTGGGGGTGGAGGCCTGGTCGAGGACCTGGCCGAGGGGACACTAAAGCCCCGAAATCATCTCAAGATAACCTCCTTATTACGAACATCCCGTTGGTATGGACAGCATAAATCTATGTATTTATGTATGTTGGTTTAATTAGCATTTTAAAAGCACTATAATCACCTCAGTGGTTGATTGTTCAATAAATCACTGAACTATATGTATAACAGATCTCTAACCCTCTTCACGGAGGACAGAAGAAAATGTAAATATGCTGGTTAGCATTGTAAATGTCTGGCCACGTCTGTGGTAGAAAATAATAATAATAAAAAAAGTGGTCCCGTACTCATGAGACCTAGTTTAACTCTCTGGTGATCCAAGCAAATTAAATGCTATTAATCACGCTGTTGGAGATTGCATCTTATAAGACGATATTATACTCTTAAGTACTCTTAAGTTAAGTACTCTTAAGTTACTCTTTACTCCGTTACTTCCGTTACTCTTAACTTTACTCTTACTCTTTACTCTTACTCTTTACTCTTACTCTTTACTTCCGTTACTCTTAAGTTACTCTTAAAGTTAAGTACTCTTAACTTTATGCTACACGAGTGATGGGAGAAGATGACCAATATAGCATGGGTGATTAAATGCTAAATTGGGCTGGTTAATTTTTGGTTGGCAGATAGGAAATAGATCAAATAAATTTTGAAATTTAAGACCATTCAAATGTAGTAGTCTCATGTTGCATTACTGTTTTTTTACCATGTCGTGGTGTAGTGGTTTAAAGTGTGTGCTTAGGAGCACCAAGTGAGCGGGTTCGAATCCTTCTCAGGGCTCTTACTGATTTTTTTCATTGTTACGTTAAAGTTAAAGTGATTTCTTTGTGCATCTTGATACCAGTGTAAAAAGGATGGAATATAAATTCAAAATAAAACTAAAGAACTAAAGAGTACGACCACAATTGGTTTCAAGTTGGGATACAAACATGACAAATACAATTAATAAATCTGGTGTATTATTTAATGCCTGGGGATAAATAAAGTAACACATGCAAGCAGAACAGCAGTGAATATTATAATAAATCCTACTTAAGGGAATAAATCCCTTATAATAATAATAAATCCCACTTTACCCTTGGAGTAAAGATTAATAAATCCCTAAGCAAAACAGTTTTATTCATATCTTGAGATGATTTCGTGGCTTAGCGTCTCCGCGGCCCGGTCCTCGACCAGGCCTCCTTTTTTGTTACACACCCACAGGAAGCAGCCCGTAGCAGCTGTTTAACTCCCAGGTACCTATTTACTGCTAGGTGAACAGGAGCATCAGGATGAACGAAACTTTGCCCATTTGTTTCTGCCTCCACCGGGGATCGAACCCGGAACCTCACGACTACGAATCTGAAGCGCTGTCCACACAGCTGTCAGGGCCCCTACCATACAGAAATAAATAAATTCTCAGGAAAACACTGAAGGATGACGCAGCTATTCCTCAGCCTTAGGAAACGCCAAGACGGTAACTCTCGAAAGAAAATGTGATTGACGTGAAGAAATGGATAAAAAGTTCTGTACAAAAGGAATATAAATGGTGGTGATGACAGTGGCATCCATGACAGAACTCGTAACAATGGATTCAAATTGGAGAATTTTTATGATTTACAAAAGGTGTTAGAATTGGTTAGGCATTTAAGAGGTTGGCGGGTGGAACATTATGCTAAACTGTCATTGAGGCAAATACCCCTTGAACAGTCTTAAGAATAGATTGGATTGATACACAAGTGCAGAACCTGCCTCGTATGAACCACATATATATTTTTTACAGCTTCAGATAACTCCTCAAGGATTCGAACCTAGACCCTCCTAGGGTAGCAGCCACTCTACCTTCGATAGCGTCAATAGTTGAATGGGTATAGTGCTGGGCTGCTACCCTTGGGGTCCTAGGTTCGAATCCTTGAGGAATCATTAATTTTTTTTTTAAATTTTGCCCCGAGGGGCGAGTTTATTGGGCAGCGCCACTCATCTTGTGAGTGGACATACCGCCATAGCAGCATGTACAACACTCCCCAATAGGAAGAAAACCCTTGAGGAATCATTTGGAGCTATGTTAGAAAATATATATATGGCTCATTCGTGGAAAAAAATAATGTTAAGGGACCATTCAAGCTTTGTGTATTCACCTAGTTGTGCTTGCGGGGGTTGAGCTCTGCTCTTTCAGCCCGCCTCTCAACTGTCAATCAGTCAACTGTTACTAACTACTAACTTTTTGTGTCCATACACTCCCCCCTCCCCCCCCCTCCAGGAAGCAGCCCGTAACACCTGTCTGACTCCCATGTGCCTGTTTACTGCTAGGTGAACAGGTGCATCAGGGGTACCTGAGATGGTACCCTTCTGTATGTATGTACATATATGTTGCTGTGAGTATAAATAAAATTAAAACAATATT
Source organism: Procambarus clarkii (assembly GCF_040958095.1). Taxonomy (NCBI): domain Eukaryota; kingdom Metazoa; phylum Arthropoda; class Malacostraca; order Decapoda; family Cambaridae; genus Procambarus; species Procambarus clarkii. The sequence continues at coordinate 17,355,918 of NC_091234.1, read as the reverse complement.
TTACATTCCTATAATTTTTTTATCATCATCTTTATAATATTCAACAATTTAATATTAACAGTGCTTAATATTAAAATAATTTTGTTTTACCATATGTTTGTAATTTTTTTTATATAATTATATTTTTATAAATAGGATTATATAAATTTATACATAAATTACAAAGTAAACCCAATATCATTTAAAATAGAATATATGAAAATAGTTAAAACAGGGAGGATTAATAGGGGTAGAAATAGCCTAATGGGGTAGAAATAACCTAAGCTACTCTATCCCTTTGAGATGTATTTCTTTCTTGTCTCAATAAACCTACTTGAACTTGAAGGGAGGATTAAAACGGAGAAAATACAACAACAATTTAACAAAATATGGAGTTAGTTAGTTTAGTTCATTTATTATGCACCCCATACCCATCTTGTGGGCGGTAGTGGAAAGGGTTACAGAGGCACATAATGGGCTCAGGGACTGAACCCCACAATTCATTTAGCTAAGCAAGTTATATGGAAATATGGAGAAAACCCAAACCAACATCGTCGCTGTTCTCATGAGTGTTAAGACTGTTATAAGGCCAAAGGCCATCCCAAACCCGTATCTTCTTGAGGTTATCTTGAGATGATTTCGGGGCTTTAGTGTCCCCGCGGCCCGGTCCTCGACCAGGCCTTCACCTCCAGGAAGCAGCGCGTGACAGCTGACTAACACCCAGGCACCTATTTACTGATAGATAACAGGGGCATCAGGGTGAGAGAAACTGCCCATTGTTTCTCGCCGGCGCCCGGGATCGAACCCGGGATCACAGGATCACACGTACAGTGTTCTGTCCGCTCAGCCATTGGCTCCCTTGGCATTGGTATCGGCATTAAAATTCTGGCATTGATATCGGCAATAAAATTAAAAAAAAAATGGCATTACGTACATCTGTACACAGTATTCCAACCATTTTATCTCTCGTGTTACATTTGGATAGGTTGATAGGTTGGGTTAGATTAGATTGGGTTGAGTTTGTTACAAGTGTAACAGCGATGACACAGAGTTGCCCAAACGTTTCTGTGGTCTTAAGATACCTACTCGTCCATGGAGGGAACGTGACGGCTTGGCTCTCCTGGCCTCCATGGCTAACGATTCACTGGCGGACATTTTGAAATCCGAGTCGCTCATTTGGTGGTCATGCAACCTGTCTTCTTACCAAGAACGTCGCTTTTCGATCGTATGCGTTACATATGGCCGAAAATGGAAGCGGCTGGCAAAAGTGACGTTATGTCCCGTTTTCTGTTTTGGATCCTCTGGTAGGTGAGGACAGACTACTTTAAATTGGTCGCGTTCTTGACGGTGGGAAATCTTAGGATTACGGGCTGGGTCTAAACTAAAACAGAAACTAAAATCTTAGCATTTATATACAGTCATAAACTTGGGAATAAATTGTTAGCTTTAGGCAGATTTTCTTCAGTTAAAAAATATAATTACTAAATCGGTATAAAATTAACAGTATTGTAATAATGGATAATTAATTACCTTAAGAAATAGAAGCTATTTTTAAATTTAGAAGAAAATTCTAAATTATCCTATTTAACAAATACTTAAATGTGAAGGTATAAATAGTCGTTTCCTTAGAAAATTTTAAAACATGTATATTATCAAAAAAACTTTATATATTCATCTCCTTGTTTCTGGATCAAAGTTGGATTCATATTTGGTCAAAATTCATTCAGCTGGCTCTTTCATTCCGTCAAATCTCTTTACTTTCCTCAGCTATTTTCTTTCTTTTTAACTATAACCTCTCCAAATACCTAACTCCATTTTTATTTCACCTTTTGCTACAAATTTCCATATTTTTGAGAGAGTTGTTACATTCTTGTACAGCCACTAGTACGCGTAGCGTTTCGGGCAGGTCCCTGAAATACCATCCCCGCCGCCTAATATATATAAGACCCGTACACGTGCATTGGTAAAACCAAACAACATGGTAAACTATTTGCTAAAACATCTACGTAGATCGTCCAAAACGGAACAGTTGCTGAACAAACCGTGATTTCATGGCGTTAGGGAACACGTAACGCGACACCACTCGACGTACGACTCGAAATTACGAAATATTTGTCATTTAGCCGTCAAAAACAGCCTATAAGATCTACACATTCTGCTTAAAAGCTTTACTGGCCATTCTTGCAAGTGTTTAAAATTGTAAAACCGGATTCCAACGGAGAATGACTCTCTGTTGGAATCAAATGAACAAATCCACAAGGGCCGTGAGGAGGATTCGAACCTGCGTCCGGGAGCATCCCAGACACTGCCTTAATCGACCGAGCTTGATGCATCACGTTAGTGTGATCTCTGTGTGTCTGTTGGAATCATTACAGAATGATTCAAAATGAATTCACACCATTACACTGATTTCTAATCTCTGACAATGCTGGTTTGCGTAATTTTAAGCCAGTTCTAAATGATATTCCCGGTGCTTCAGTATCTTAATCTTGAAAAGTTTCGAATGAAACTTCCGATGTATCCATTACAGCTGGAACTTTATACATATACACGATACACAGGGGGTAGGCTTTTATTTTTTTTAATACATTAGGTTGCAGGCGATGAGTCACAATAACGTGGCTGAAGTATGTTGACCAGACCACACACTAGAAATTGAAGGGACGACGACGTTTCGGTCCGTCCTGGACCATTCACAATCGACTTGAGAATGGTCCAGGACGGACCGAAACGTCGTCGTCCCTTCAATTTCTAGTGTGTGGTCTGGTCAAAAATACATTAGGTACAACTGCACTTTCAATTTAAAATAGGAACCTACGGTATTTGTATCCACAAAAATAAATCTAAAGTGTACTTCTTCTTGAGGTTATCTTGAGATGATTTCGGGGCTTTAGTGTCCCCGCGGCCCGGTCCTCGACCAGGCCTCCACCCCCAGGAAGCAGCCCGTGACAGCTGACTAACACCCAGGTACCTATTTTACTGCTAGGTAACAGGGACATAGGGTGAAAGAAACTCTGCCCATTGTTTCTCGCCGGCGCCTGGGATCGAACCCAGGACCTCAGGATCACAAGTCCAGCGTGCTGTCCGCTCGGCCGACCGGCTCCCCGCTACTATTGTTATCCTCTACTTGAGGATAACAATATTATAAAAGCTTCCTCAGTCTACTTTTTTACAGAAAAACTATTGGAGCCGTTAAAGGGTAATTTAATATATTTAATATCCCTTTCTACTGTAGTAATTTTACCATAAGAGTGAAACTTCTTATTTAAGAAATTGCTTATGAAAGTATATACCATATGAGCAGGGTAACTAAAAAAAAAATCACAAGGAAATTAATTTCTTGATCAAAGTTGGACCAATTTGAGCATAATACAAAGGCACTATTCAGCAGAGTATTAATTACATTTTTCTTAAAAATATCCGGAACAAATTAATTAAAATTTAAGCGTAAACCTGTAAAAGTCAGTTTTCTGTAAACATTAGTGTTAATACCATCAAGGTTACTCACTTTGACATCAAGAAATGACAACGAATTATCTATTTACTTGTGTAAAGGAGGAAATGTATACGTTTATCTCTCAGAATGTTCGGTAATACGTTTATTGTTTGTGATGTGTGTCTATGTATGTATTAACACGATGTACTGAACGGGGTGAGAATATCTTGAGCTACCTCATCCCTTTGTGTGTATTTTACCTCAATAAACTTATTTCAATTTCAATTATCTATTTCACACACTGCAGTCAAACATATATTACAGCGTTGTGCATTAAGATACTCTCTAAACTTATCAACATGAAATTGGTCCTTGAATAACAAAAAAGTGTCATCCACATATGTCCTGTACATGACTGGTTTAAAATTTGTAAAGTCAATTTCTCTCGTGAAAACTAAAAAAAGCATTAGCAAGTGCGGGACCGAATGGAGAACCCAATGCTACTCCATCAATTTGTTTATAATATTTATTATTAAACATAAAAACCGAGTCTTTAACCAACAATTCTAACAATTGTCTAAATTGCTTACCACTGAATCCCGAAAAACAAAATTAGTGTTGGCAAATAATTGATTTACACAAATATCAAAAGTTTCCAACAAGGATACCTCATACCTCAAGGATACTTGATACCTCAACCAGGTATCAAGGAAATATGAATGACGTATAGTAGGGAAATCAAGATTCAGTGACGAAAATTCCTTTACAAAATCCTGAGAATTTATCACAGTAAATTCATTGCAAGTTAGTGGTTCCAATAATGGAACTAGAAACTTTGGCAATTTGTAATTAAAAGTACCAATCCCTGACAAAATAGGACGAATAGGTATACCTATATAATAGGTATACCTGTGTTACGAACCTTCGGTAACTCATAAAATACCTGGCTAAGAGCCAGTTACAAAAATTTTTGTATAATCAAAGGAAACATCTTTCAGACTTCTTACAATTCTATTAAGTTTATTTTCACATTTAAATATATATGAAAAGGGGTTATATACATTGTGTTTCAGTTGTGTTTAGCGTCCATTAGACTTGCCTTCAGGTTTAAGAATGGATTATGTAATGTGGTAAGTATCCCAATATATATATATATATATATATATATATATATATATATATATATATATATATATCTATATATATATATATATATATATATATATATACATTGGGAAATGATAAAGTAATTGTAGCCAGCGGTACTTCATTCATAATGATGTACTGCCAGGAATCTTAGCAAAGTATCCAAAATTTGCTAACTGTAGGTGCAGCCTGCACATGACTGTAAAGCTGCCGCCCAGTTGGGTGGGTGTGGAACAAGACTAGTAACTGTGTGATTCACCATAGATGTAAAGTACCTTGTATAGTGACTGTTGTGAACCTCTTGCTGAATTAGTTGTGATACAAAAAGATTATTGTTGTGTGTATGTGTGTAGGTGATTGTATATGAATGTGTATATATGTATGTATATGTATATGTATGTATGGGTATGTGTACGAGTCTATATAACATTAATAATTGTGTAACTAGCAAAAGATTGTTATTTGCTTAGCTCTGATTGTTATTCAGTTCCTGAACCGATTATGTGCCTCTGTAACCTTTACACCACCGCCCACATGATGGGCATAAAGAAAGAAATTGAGCTGAAGAGCTAGCGAGAGTAACCAAGAAAGTAAAACTTTTAGAATGCTCAGTGAGTGGCCGCCTTGGAGACTCAGACTTGGAGAACCAATCAACGGTTAGTGTACGTTTGGCAGGCGTGGGGAGTGGACGTGCGCTGCTCTGGGCTGTCCGCGCGTTCGAGTAAATTCTTGCCCAAAAATCCTTTGGTTGGATAAATTGTGATAAAGGAGGTGTTTTAAGTTAAGGGAAGCAGTCTGTGCTAGTGGCTGTTGATGTTATATCTGATTTATAAGACCGGTGTGGGGAACAAGTTTTTCTCTCAAGAAGTTTAGTATCGCGTACTACACCTTAGCTGAACATCTCAGTAGAGAGAGATTATTCTTCAGTTGTGTTTAGCGTCCATTAGACTTGCCTTCAGGTTTAAGAATGGATTATGTAATGTGGTAAGTACCACAATGTGACTTTGTAGGGGTATTAGGAGCGTTTGGAAGAGCAGTGAAAGTTTAAGCAGACCCACATGGGCCGAGCAAAACTTTGTGTGTGGAGTTGGTGGGTGTCTGCGCGCACCTCTCTCCTCCCTCCCTCTCTCTCTCTTCCTCTCTCGCTCTCTCCCTTTCTCTCCCTTCCTCTCTCTCCTTCTCTCTCCCTCTCTCTTCTTCTCCCTTCCTCTCTCTCCTTCTCTCTCCCTCTCTCTTCTTCTCCCTTCCTCTCTCTCCTCCCTCCCTCTCTCTTCCTCTCCCTCCCTCTCTTTCTCTTCCTCTTCCTCTCTTTCTCTCCCTCCCTCTCTTTCTCTTCCTCTCTTTCTCTCCTCCTCTCCCTCTCTCTCCCTCTCTTTCTCTCCTCCTCTCCCTCTCTCTTCCTCTCCCTCTCTCTTCCTCTCTCTCTCTCTTCCTCTCTCTCTTCCTCTCCCTCCCTCTCTCTCTCATTCTCTCTCTCCTTAAACCTCTTAAGAGTTTAGAATCATTTGAGCATTTATCTCTAGTATGGAGGACTATTTTATCATTTACTGTTGGGAGAAAGTTTTGACAGTAGCTTTTGTTTTTACAATGACGTGGGAATGTTAGTCTGAGAATACTTACGCATGTTATTAATTGGTTCATTAATAGCCTTGTTCATTCAAGAGTTTAGCCAATAAATAGTGTGATGTTCGTTGTTAAAGAGGTTGTGACCAGGTCACTAGTATTCGGGGTCACGTGATCACTACTTGCAATTTCTTCCTAGGTCCTGCAAGGAGTACGAAGGTCCATCTTGAAGTATTGCGTATATAAGATAATTATCGAGGGACGTTGTTTAAATTATAATGGAATAATGCAGAATTAATGTTGAAATAAACTGAGCCCTGTGAAACTCTTTTTGAAACCCTGTGAAACTTTCAATAAATTGAAACTAGCATGTCTTGAAAGTTCCCTGTAATTATGTATGTTATTCTTAAGCGCGTCTTGGATACTCGTTAATGTGTCCGTTAACCAAGGCCTGTGTAGATTGTCTTCACAAAGTGAACAGTAGTCGATATACAAGATGTAGCCAGGCCAGAATATCGAAGATTATTGATTTTTTTATTAATTGCCTAGACTTGGTCAATAGGTTGTGGGATGTATTTAAAATTACCGCCACGGTAAAGGGGAAACATTTTAAGCGTTCTAATTTAACTTTTCGTTTCGCATTGGGTGTAGGATTAGTTTTGATTTTTGCCTATTAGGTTATTACCTACCTATTACTTATTTTTGAAGTTTCCGTGGATCATCGTCCCCACGGCCCGGTCTCCGACCAGGCCTCCTGGTTGGTGGTGTGGTCAACCAGGCTGTTCGGCGCGACTGCTTGCAGCCTGACGATGATTTCGATGGTTACCTTGTGATGATTTCGGGGCTTAACGTTCCCTCGGTATATTATTTATATAACTGTAACTGATAATGTAACTGTTTGTACCTTAAATAATGCTTCGATGGACTGAACAGTGTCATATCTGTAGATATACTGTAGTAGTATTGGTCGTTAGTAACTTTGAATTGGTTTCAACCAATCATGCTCATATTTTGTTAATGTGAATTAACCATAAATTAGGCTTTAAGCTCTTAGTCTAGTTTATTATTCATTTTAACCAGTACATATATTTGATAACTGAGGTTACAATGGCAGTGTGGGGCAGCTGTTCCCTTCAAGCTCAGGATGACTGATAAATGTATAATTAACACTTTAATATAATTTTAGAGACTAAAATCATGTTAAGTTCTCCTAATTGACCAGCTGAGAGGGAGGCGAGAGACTGCGTTCCTTGTCCTAATGTAATTTCACCATCGTGTGCTTGCTGGTTCCTCCTTTTTCCTGCCTGCGGTAATTTCACGATTGATTGATTGATGTAGATTAAGCCACCCACGACGTGGCACGGGCATGAATAGCCCCATAAGTGGTAGATTTTTTGGAGTGAATGTGATCTTTGGTCGTGGAAAGGTAATCTCATGCCGGTTGTCTAGTCAAACCGCACACCCGCCTCGCATGGAGCTGGTGTACGGCTGGTTTTCTAATTGGATTATATTGGGTTAGGTATGATTTTTTTAGTACAACAATGATGATCCAGTGACGAACAGTCCTGTGTATACTAGCTGTTGTTTCTCTCTTATGTTTGCAGTCGAGATTTACAGCTCACACTAAATATGAGTAGCATATCCCATTTATATACATATATATATATATATATATATATATATACATATATATATATATATATATATATATATATATATATATATATATGTATATATATATATATATAAATATATATATATATATATATATATATATATATATATATATATATATATATATATATATTTATATTTATATTTATATTATACTGTAAAGGGCCGTGGCTAAGCTTTCGTAAAATAATTTATAGTTGAAGTTGGTTTGGTTAAGGCGGTAACTGGCTCCTTGTGCACCTCTTAAATATTCTTGTCCTGCGCAAATTAGTCCGAGATCGGAAAATACCAATATAAACTGTTAGATATTATATGGACTGCACAAAATGTCCGTCAGTGTAACATCAGACTAGTAACTCCTACGATTAAATTGAGCTAGGCTTAACGTTGCCTGTGGCAAATGGCTGCAAATGACGAATCCCCCGATTTGTGTGTAAACTCTACGAGAAAGAACTAGGTTCAAGTATGTTTATTGAGACAAGACAAAAATACATCTCAAAGGGATAGAGTAGCTTAGGCTATTTCTACCCCCCTTCCAGAAATAGGTTATGCTCTTCAACATTATATTATTGAAGTCTAGTTATTAGTTTCTGCCCGAAACGCTTTGCGTAATAGTGGCTTTAGGCATTGTATGTACTAGCTCTATCTATAAAGCCAACAAACTTTGTAAAATCTCTTTTATGTATGTACCTTACCTTAATAAATATTATTATTATTATTATTATTATAGTTCCTTTAGACCTGATGGAATGAGACTAGGGGTTTGCACTTCCTTTGTTCATTCTCTTGTCCTTGAGCGCTTAATTATATTCCATCCTAGATTACTAGGGAGCTAGATAACACTGGTATGGCAAGCTATCCGACGAGATGTTTATCTTAGCTTTGTACAGTCTTTCGGCATAACCAGGAACCCATAATATAGGTTAGGGAAGTCGCATATACTTAATGTTCTTAAGTATGGTATTAAATAGAAATTTTTTAATTTTTTAACCTCAATTTTCTGGTTATAATTTTAAGACCTATTTGATTTGGCAGTTAGGTCAAGCATTTTTTGCTAATTCCTTCAAATTTGCAAGAGATCGTGATGTGGGGATGCGTTGTAATTATACACAGTTTATATGATGTAAGTGTAGGGTAAATATAAGTTTTATAAACAAGTTTGTCCCGGCCTCGGCTTGTGGGTCCCTTTTAACCCAGATGATGTTTCTTATAAATCTAACTTCTACCTTGGTGTGTATTGTAAGCCAGGCAGCATATAGGAGCTATCTTCGTCTTGTGGAAGCATATATATATATATATATATATATATATATATATATATATATATATAAAATAATAATAATAATAATAATAATAATACCATGAACCATGGTAGTATTAGCATGGTTCCTACCATGAACACCCAAATCACGGAACTATTTACTCTACCCACCATGAGAGTAAGGACAAGACAAGAACATATCGATGCCAACACAGAAGACAATGTCCAACATAACAGGCCAATTACACTGGATTAATCTAGATAGGAGCTGCCTCGTATGGGTCAATAAGCCTTCTGCAGCCTCTATGTTTCACCTCACATTTATCCCTTATGTATCCCCCCATGTTTTCACCTTCATTGTATTATCATCTGACCCAGTGCGGGTATAAAATCAACTAGTATTGTAAGATCTGTTCACTTGAGAATGAACCATGGAGGTTCGAAACGTTGTGCAAATTATATAAATAAGTGTAATACACTCTATAGCAATTCACTTCTTTTCTTCACCTTAAAAGTACGAAAATGAGTTTTGGAGAACTCCTATTTCGATTAAGCCCTGATGCTAAGAAAATAGTTAGAGGGATAGAAGCCCTAAACCAGAAAATAATAAATACAGAATATGCGGTCATATTCAATGAAACATGTTTGAAAGAAAACCTGCTGCCAGTATACACCAATAATAATAATATGGTACTCGTATGTACCATCTGTTTCAACTTAACAGTGAGGTCAGTCTAGATATATTGAGTAATGTGTATATTTACTAGAACAGGTAGGAGCAATGATATTGATACGCCTCAATATTGTATATCTTTTATGCGGGAAAATCCTTTCAGTTTTTCACAAGTAAAAATTACACGTTACAGGCAAGAAAGTGTGACAAATTCAACGTGAACTGGAGGTTGGTTTCATGAAAGGGATTGGGAACCTTCAAAAGACTATGATCTTATGTAATGATTTTCTCCAGAAATATTTTATGATCCAGTATAGCCATTGAATCAGATTTTCAATACAAATATCAGATATGGTAAGCATTGAAGTTCTAGGCATGACCTAGAAAGGTTTTTTTAAAAAAAGATTTATAAAAGATTTTTTAAATTAAGTAGTTATATTAAGATTTATCAGGCTGCTACGTGGAATGGTGCGCCAGCTTACCTTCTAAAGCAAATGTTCAATCATAGCCTAACTTCCACTAGGCTATATACTATTACAAGTGAAGTAGATTAATACTACTATAAGCGTTCTGGAGTAATTCCACTAGGTTGTATGCAAGTAACATTCCTCAAAATTAAAGATTTTACTGTGAATAACATTGTGGAATCAGAGAAAAAGTATTTACTTTGTGACCTAAAGTAAAAAAAATTCATAATCCTAAGAGATTATAATAATATTCGGACGAAGCTCTGCAGTAGGCCTGTTAACTCATGGTAGGCAGGATGTGTAGTATTAAAGCCTGTGGCTTCCTAGCTTAATTCACACAGCCCCACTCCTGTGCCAGGGAAGTCCACTACGGGCTCACCATAGCCCGTGCTACTTGGAAATTTTGTTAAGTGTAGCTGAATCTAAAACAACTAGCTTAATTTAAGTGAGTAGACCTGAGGCGCGTCGGGTCTTATTATTGTAGCGCGTCTGCTGAGCTAGAGAAACTTACTTCATTCAGCCAAATTGTTTTTTTTCTAATTATATTGTGAAAAACGAAATTTAGAAATTGATTGCTTATTCATATGCGTTCTGTGGTATGGGCGTGGCCTACAGCTAGCCTAATGGGAACCTTCACACGACAATTATAACTGATGGCTCACCAGAATATTATTTCCAATACTATCTTTTATTTTGTAGCCAGAAAGATTTTATTTCGAAGCTCCGCCAATGTAAGAAGTCAGAGAAGCCACGCATCAGCTTTAAACTTTAGCTCGGCCCAGCTGGTGCCTACACTGTGTGCGTATGTGCATACTAACACATTTCAGGGTTGGCGTTCACGTGGAGTGGGAAAGACACGCACGCTCGCACGCACGTTAGTGGAAGGTGAACTCCGGTATGAGCCGCTACCGGTTGCCTGGGGGACAGCTGTGAAGGTGGTGGTGAGCCGTGGGTCATAGAGGTTAGTGAGGGGGGCTGATTCTCCTGGGCTGGAGCCTCGGTGTAGAGGCCTCTCTTCACGCACTTTAATGTCGTTTTGAAGCTGCTGTTATAGATTCAGCTACTCGGAACAAGTTCCAAGTAGCACGGGCTATGGTGAGCCCGTAGTGGACTTACCTGGCACAGGAGTGGGGCAAGTAGCACGGGCTATGGTGAGCCCGTAGTGGACTTACTGGCACAGGAGCGGGGCAAGTAGCACGGGCTATGGTGAGCCCGTAGTGGACTTACCTGGCACAGGAGTGGGGCAAGTAGCACGGGCTATGGTGAGCCCGTAGTGGATTTACTGGCACAGGGGTGCCAGTTTTGATGCCTTTTCCCGAACAATTAAGCATTGCCGATTGTAGTTTCCTAGTTTCCGGGGGGGGGGGGGGGGGGGGGGGAAGAAATAGCCTAAGCTACTCTATCCCTTTGAGATGTATTTCTTTCTCGTCTCAATAAACATACTTGAACTTGTTTCCTAGTTCTGTGAAGGAGAGTAGATATCGAGTCGAGAGGGAAATATAACTGATACCGGGAAACCTATATTTTAATATTAGTAATTTTAGACTAGTGTTTAATCCCATTAGTGTGATATTTATTCCCATATTAAGCATTTGTACTCGGCATCAGCCCAGAGGTTAAAAAACGTGAGCGATGCCTTCTCCCCTCACTGTTTCCTGCGGTGTCATGAGACGATATGAGGATATCATTGACGGAGTCAGGCCGAGAAGCATCCCTAGGGAGCTATTCGGGTGACATCCGATGTGTGTCGCCCCGTGGGGGGATGTCATCGGGTAAATAAATTTATCGGCCATCGAGGGGAAGTAGGGAAGGACACGCGACCGGCTCAGCTGTTTTGTGTGAACCTTGATCATACCTTGATGGGGTTCTGAGAGTTGTTCTACTTCCCAAGCCCGAAGCTAGGCTTGAGAGCTTGGTTCAACAGGGTGTTGCTTGGAGCGGCCCGCAGGCCCACGTATCCACAACAGCCTGGTTAGTCCAGCACAAGCAATTCAAGCTTTGTGTGTGTGTGTGTATATATTAATAATAATAAATATATAAAATATGCAGCACCCGGGAGAGTCTTGTCGGGCGCTCTCGTGCACTGGCACATATTGTCTTCTACCACCCCCTTATATATTGATATATATAGGGAAATTTATTGTACAGGATTATATGATTACAAAATGTGGCCTTAACACATATACTACACAACCAATACAAGTAAAATAAAAAACACGCCAATGGGAAACATTGATAAATGTCACGAGCCGATTCGATCATTGTTGCAAGTCAAACACTTCTAATTCCGCCGAAATTGAACTCGCGCCCAAGATGCAACAGTCATTTCCCCTCTGAATCGCAACACTGAGGCGCTGGAACAAGAGTCTTTTCGCTCTCTGGTCTTTTGTAGCGCTGATCAATTTGTCTCCAAATTCCTTAGGAACTTCAATGCACATTTTCACCACGAACCGAGGGTCTCCGAGCCGATCGGAACAAAGCTGTAGCAGTGTGCCAGACCTCTGTATTTAATAATTTTCTGCGATTCCCTGAAAGTAGTAGCGCCGCTCCTTTCACGTGTGCTGTGTTGGAGGTTGGTACTGGCCAGTGTGGCAGCGCACGTGTAGTCCCACGCCACTTGCTTACCATCCTTTCACGGAAGCAAGGTGACTCCTTCTGGACGCTTCGGAGGTTCGTTGGATCTGAATAAGTGTGGTTCTCTTTGTGCTGGGCAGCGGGCTGTGGCGAGGCTCCTCTTGATGATGTCGTTGACTTCATGTCTTGCAATCTTACCCTGTGATTTACGACATACCAGACCATGACCATATTGCTCTGCCATTGCAATTCCGCAAATGCACCTGTGTTCGGTGAGGATGGGGGCGGCAAGACGAAGGGCAACTCCAATGCGGAGAGAGACATGATTGAGGCGAGTTCCCAGGGCTGCATTGGGCACAGCAAATAAAAAATCCCCGGCGTGGGGTGCTGTTACCGCTATCTGAGTTTTTCAAACATTGTTATGGCAGTCTTTTCCATCGTGGGGCTATCCTTGTGGGCTTGTTTGTGGTCTTTATATATATATAATAATATATATATATTATATATAACATATATATATATATTATATATATATTATATATAACATATATATTATATATATATTATATATATATAAATTTCTCCTGGACGTAAGCTGTTTTTATTAGACTTGCAGGTTCTGACTGCTCTGTTGGCCGCCAACCTCAATAGCCTGGCTAATCGGGCTGTCATTAGGGAAGCCTGGCCTCAGGCTCACCTACATGATCAACAACTTGAAACATGCAGCTTATATAGACTTCGAGCTGGCCGATAAACTAATATTTTTCCCTCTTGAATGGCTTTTTCATCGTATTGGCATTTTTATATCGAAAAATAGTTTTAAAGTGCCTGTTTAATGATTTGTGAGCGAGTATATATATTTTTTAGACAGGTATGCTTATGCTTTAGACATGACAGAAGAAAATGTATATATATATGCTGGTTAGCATTGTAAATGTGTGGCCACGTCTGTGGTAGAAAATAATAATAAAAAGGTATGCTTATAAGGTGATGACCTGTTCGCTTACTGTCCTGCTGGGTTGCTAGCACCCGGACTGAAGGTGGTGGGTGCTCCCCAGGATGTCGTCCCAGATAAGAGGGGGGCGGGTGCTTGATCATCTGGGCTGATAAGCATGGGTATATTGACGAGTCATGGGCATCACCATTATTTACGTCGGGCTAATGGTAATCGGATACCTCGCCTACCACCACGTATTTACTCACAACACGCCTCACTATTCAGCTAGTTGAATACACAAGGGCGGCGCGGCCCGCATCTTTTCGCGTCGTTATAAAATCAATTAAATGTTACATCACTATCAGTTTTGAAATGCTGTATGGCCAACCCGTTGTCCGCGCCACTGTCTGTTCAACCCGTTGTCCGCGCCACTGTTTGTTCAACCCGTTGTCTGCGCCACTTTGTTCAACCCGTTGTCCGCGCCACTGTTTGTTCAACCCGTTGTCCGCGCCACTGTTTGTTCAACCCGTTGTCCGCGCCACTGTTTGTTCAACCTGTTGTCCGCGCCACTGTTTGTTCAACCCGTTGTCCGCGCCACTGTTTGTTCAACCCGTTGTCCGCGCCACTGTTTGTTCAACCCGTTGTCCGCGCCACTGTTTGCTGTCAAGTTTCGTAACCCCCTTTTCATCTGCTGTTCTATCACCACACGTTTAATTAGACAATTCAGCGTGATTGTCTCCTATTGTTCCCTGGAAGCTGGGTGATGGCTTTTGACCCGAGGAAATAGTACCCCGACGAGCAGCAGCAGGGGGAATGCCCCATGGGTGGGTCTTTGAGGATAGGATGGGTCCTGGATGGGTATTGGTGGAACGGGTGGGTTTAGGCTGGTGGGGTGGGTTGGCCAGGTGTTAATTTGATGGTGTTCGTACTACCATTTTTCGAAAATAGCCAGAGTTTGGCAGACATATACTATGTAATACTGAAGTAGTGCGGACTGCTGGTATGGCATAGGCATCAAAACATGGCATTAGTTTTTTGTTGTACTTTAAGGATTCCAAAATATAGGTACATGACGTTAGCAGCACGACAGCGGGCGTACTGACACATACAATGCCCGAAACGCTTTGCGTAATAGTGGCTTTAGGCATTGTATGTACTAGCTCTATCTATAAAGCCAACAAACTTTGTAAAATCTCTTTATGTATGTACCTTTACCTAAATAAATATTATTATTATTATTATTAATGAACAACTTTTTTTAGTTTTTTTACATCCAACCGGAAGGTGTACCGGCACAATTATTTTTTTTGCTATTTACACTCAACTGTTTCACTCGTGTCTAAAACATTTGTGTTCATATTAATGGCGTTTCTTGGGCTAAATGTTGCTTTCATCCAAAACTTGATTGTCAAACTTTTTAAGATTTTTTGTGTAAATATTTGAATTAATTACACTCGTATCGTGGTCCATGGGCTAAGGCCCGAGTAGGGGGGGGGGGGGGGTTACCCACGACCTGGGTTCGACCCCCATCATGCCCCAATAATTTTCTCCTGAATTCATTGCTACGAGATCTGATCAGTTATTTTCAACGTCCTATTTATATGCTGCCGTGTGTGGGGTGGGTGACAGCTCTATTTATATCTCCTTTGTTAATGCCTTTCGTCCATTTGAATGCGTCAGCCATATTGCCTTTTGATTTACACCTTTTAGCAGAGAGTAATATCAGTGCCGTCACTGTATCTTCGTTGGAAACATTGAGGAGGCTTGGATTCATTTTGTCATCTTTCGTGTGAGTTTGAATGATGCAAAAAATTGATGCACTTGAATTTTATTCATATAACATATACCTCGCATATTTATTTTCACTTATTGAATATATAATTGTAATTCATAGTCTTATAATGTAATATAAGCGACATTATAGTCTCAGATAATACGTACTCAGACCACAAGCTTTTTATCAAATTCAAACTAACATCAGTACCCGTACTTTGTCCAACAGGATTAACAAGCGAGACGGGTTATTCTATTCATTCAATTCAACTTTCACGATAGGATTGACTAGGAAAAATAAATATAGAACTAGCAAACCTCCTGTGGGAAACAGTCTTGAGCAGCGAAACTCCCAGGCAAGGAGTTTCAAAACTGTACACAAAATATAAACGTATTGTAGTGAGACATAGTAAAAACAGCAGGGTAATCGTATTCAGTTGAAAGGTAGGGTAAAGTAGTTGAAAGGAAAGATAGGTGCCATAGGCACAATCAGAGAACACTGTATAAACATCAGAGGTCCACGGTTGTCCAACACCCTCCCAGCAAGCATAAGAAATATTGCCGGAACAACCGTGGACATCTTCAAGAGAGAACTAGATTTATTCCTCTAAGGAGTGCCGTACCAACCGGGCTGTGGTGGGTATGTGGGCCTGCGGGCCGCTCCAAGCAACAGCCTAGTGGACCAAACTCTCAAAAGTCAAGCCTGGCCTCGAGTCGGGCTTAGGGAATAGAACTCCCAGAACCCCATCAACCAGGGATGCCAGTACACCGCATTGAAGGTAGTCAATATTCTACCCCCAAATGCTAGAAATATTTCGGATTTAAGGCATTCATTGGCAAGAAGTAATTTGTCCTTTTCCTACAGGCAGAGGCAGAAAAGAAATATCAGTTTGCAATGAGTCTTTTTTTTTTTTTACTGCTACATGCGACATACGTATCCCAATAATGTTTTCTATACGTCAATCTTCATAGTTTTCCGACTTGATTCCTTTGATTATTACGTATGTATCGACCTCAAAACGTCAGGTGGGTTGCTTGGCTTAGTACCTTTCTAGCTAGAAAAAATTGTAGCATTTCTTACAGTGTGGCAAATAGTGAACGGGTTGGGTTAGGCATACGAGCCGAAGAGGCTATAGTTTTGACAGGTCAGACAATTTAGTAGCGTGACATTAGGCTATGGAGTGTTACTGTATTTGCTCGAAATCAGAAGCAAATAGGTCTAGGTAGAAGTTCAGTGACTTGTGAGTAGCCTAGCCGACTAGACCATTCATTATTGTTTAATTTGTCTCTGCTTTCTCTTGATCTCCCTGGTGGAGGCGGAGGCAAATGGGCAAAATGTTTCTTTCACCTTGATGCCCCTGTTACCTAGCAGGAAATAGGTACTTGGGAGTTAGCTGCTACGGGCTGCTTCCCAGGGATGTGTAACAAAGGAGGCCTGGTCGAGGACCGGGCCGCGGGGGCCCCGAAATCATCTCAAGATTAAAGATTCTCAAGATTCAAGATTCATCCTTACCTTAATTTAGTCTTACAAATGTTACTCATTGATATTAACTCTCGGTAGTCATTTATTGTTTTTCTATGTCGAGTTGCATCCAAATGTTACATCACCACTTTGTCTGGCGCTAAATGATGTAGGTCTACAGATGCTGCAGTTGGGCCAAAACTCGATCAAACCCTTTTTGGCCTACCTTCTACCTATCACTTTGTTAAAATAGTTGGTAGAACAAGAACTTAATCCTTGTAAATGAATACACACAAAAGAATAAAAAATACACACACAATTTTACATTTTCTACCGAAAATGTAGAATTATTATGTCTTGGAATAGTACACAGCAAACTAAGAGTAGAGATGACCAGCTCGTATTTCACGCCCTCCAGAGAGTAGAGGTGGATTTGGGTAAAAAAAATTTATAGAGCAAGATACCGTGACACATGATCCATTTTATGGCTTAAAATTCGAACACCTTGTTTTGTACGTGTCCATTAAATTGGTAATGGTTTGTCAAAATCTCTCTTAACCGCACCCAGGGAACTGTTCTTTAAGCGCTGTGAATGTCACTACCTTACGTTATCAAAGAAATTAATTGCACCAGTGTCCAACCCTCATCAGAGTTTTCTCAGCAGTTTAAGGTTGTAACATAAATTTTCAGTGTATATGCAAAAATATCTTTCTGCCGTATTATTATTACCGTCTTAAGCCTTCTCTGTCGAGATACATTTTGTCTATTAGTTTTTCTTTAGTGATTCCTATTTCTCCTTGACTGACTGGCTGACTGCTGCTGTTTCTCATTTTCTTCCTCTTGTTCGTCTTATGTTAATAATTCTTCATTTTCTTCATATTTTCATCTGCTTATGGGATATGCTACATTATTACTGCTGCTAGGCTAATGCTGCTTCTTTTCTTCTCCTTTACGTAACATTTCTAGGGATCCCGAGTACTTGGTATTAGAACCAAAGTTGCTATTAATTACTCGACACGAGTCACAATAAACTTCATCTTGTGACTTTGACGACCATCAGTGAGAAATTTAGAGCTATCGTTGATATATTAGAGTCGTTGTGGCCTGTGTTACCTCGGCAGGTTTTTTGCTTCAGGGTCCTCAAACATTCATGCCCAGGGTCCTCGAGTGTCCTTTTTGCTTCAGGGTCCTCAAACATTCACGCCCAGGGTCCTCAAAGGTCCTTTTTGCTTCAGGGTCCTCAAACATTCACGCCCAGGGTCCTCGAGGGTCCTTTTTGCTTCAGGGTCCTCAAACATTCACGCAACTGAAGTAGACGAGAACAATTGCTTAGGCGAATCTTAAATAGCCGTGCAAAGCATCATTCCTTTGTTCAAAGCCGTCCCATCCCAAATCCTTCTAAGTGCTATATTTCTCCTTTCTCCCTTATCTCCTCTTGGTTTCAGTTGCTTGCTCAAACTCCCTTTCGTGTCCTCTCTTGTATAGTTAAAGATTTTGTTACCGCTTTAAGCCATTAACGCGTGTTCAGTATAGATGATGCACTGGTTCATCACTATGATGAGGGATACATAAACCATTATAGTGCATTGATGTCAAGGGACGCTGCCACGGGTACTCAGCCGGTGATTAGTCGTCTTGTGATTGATTTGGTAATGGGATAGATTCTAGTTAGGATAATACGCTATTAATCAGATAATGGAATATATTCAGGCTAAGATACTACGCTCTTAAATGATTTGAGCGAGAGATGCCTTCTATTGTCCTGGTAGCCTAGTGATATAGATTCTGGGTTGGATATGTTAGGCCCTCCCTATCCTAGGCTGTTATTTTTTTAGTGCAATAATTTCAGTTATGTCTAGGATAATTTGCTAATGATGTGGTATTAGATAAAATAGTGTGCTGTTGATATGGATTATTACTAGATATTATTATAAATAAAATCTACAAGGGCCGTGACGAGTATTCGAACCTAACACACAACCCAGCTAAATGAACAATGGAGTTCAGTTCTTGAACCGATTATGTACCTTTTTCAATAACCGTTTCTACCACCGCCCACGGGATAGGTATGGGGTGCATAATAAAGAAAACCAAAAATTTTAATTGCGTAGCATCAAAAGAAAACAGACTGTAGCCTAGCGGCAAGCACATTTGTTGAGGCGTTCGTGGTGTGCTCCCGGCAATCAGTGGTTGGCAAATGTGCTGCATGGTCGTTACTGAAATGTTAAACAAATTCTTTTTCCGCGGAGGTCTTCGTTATCCTGTGTGTTTTTTTTGTATTGTTAGTAGCATTTTTTTGTATTGCCTGTAGCATTTTTTTTGTATTGCCTGTAGCATTTTTTTTTGTATTAGTAGCATTTTTTTGTTTTGTTAGTAGCATTTTTTTGTATTGCCTGTAGCATTTTTTGTATTAGCATTTTTTTGCATTGTTAGTAGCATTTTTTTTGTCTTGCCAGTAGCATTTTTTTTTGTCTTGCCTGTAGCATTTTTTTTGTCTTGCCAGTAGCATTTTTTTGTATTGCCTGTAGCATTTGTTTTGTATTCCTAGTAGCATTTTTTTGTATTCCCAGTAGCATTTTTTTAATTTATGGTGCTGTTTTCTTCCATTATCATAAGTTATGAATTCTCGGCAGAAACGCTGAATTCGTAGAATACATCTGGAGATATAAACCGCTTCATTTACACAAGATTAAAATATTTTATTTTTGTCAATGTGCTATTTATTTCGCCGATATAAAAGCATTTACAAAATAGAGGGATAAATGTTGTTTTACCTAAATAGAGTTTAATTTTGCCCTTTCATCTCTCACCACCTTGCATTTGGGTAGTGGGTTTGGTAATTTCTGTCTGCCAGTAAATCAAGTGTTGAATGCAATCCGGCACTGCATAGTTTATCTTGAGGTTATCTTGAGATGATTTCGGGGCTTTTAGTGCCCCCGCGGCCCGGTCCTCGACCAGGCCTCCACCCCCAGGAAGCAGCCAGTGACAGCTGACTAACACCCAGGTACCTATTTTACTGCTAGGTAACAGGTAACAGTTTGGCTGCTCTTTGTTTTCCTGCCCCCCCCTCCCCCCCCCCTACAGCAACAGTCTCCGGGCGCCGTCTCATAACACCATATTTTCCTCCCAGGAATTTCTCTCTCGAGGAAGATGAATAGCTTAGGAAAAGTCTTATTGCTTGCCGCCGAGGATAAAGCATAATCACAGTTAAATACTCCAGTCTGAAACAGCGTTATAGTCTTGCCGCGAAATCTTCCCCATTACCTTGATTGCACTCCAGAATCCGCCTTAGTTTATTTTCATTTAAACGGTCTTATACAAACCTCATGGTTTGATAATGGACCGCAGTAAACAACAGTTACCGGACTGGCGCTGCAATCTTAGATTTTGGCCCAAAATACGACATTAGAGTTAACACTTAGTTCATGGCCCCCTTAGTTCATAGGGGCCTCGTAGCCTGGTGGATAGCGCGCAGGACTCGTAATTCTGTGGCGCGGGTTCGATTCCCGCACGAGGCAGAAACACATGGGTAAAGTTTCTTTCACCCTGAATGCCCCTGTTACCTAGCAGTAAATAGGTACCTGGGAGTTAGTCAGCTGTCACGGGCTGCTTCCTAGGGGTGGAGGCCTGGTCGAGGACGGGGCAGCGGGGACACTAAAGCCCCGAAATCATCTCAAGATCTCAAGATGATAGTTTTATCATATTTTCAGGCGCATGTGTGTGTGTGTATTCAAGAGACAAATATATACAATTAGTGTAGCCTAAATCTATCTCTTCGGCTAGACCTCTCACGTTTTTATGTCTAATACGACAAAGGTCTAGTTTATGACTAGTAATATTGGTTGCGGTGAAGATTAGTGAGGCTGTACTTACCTGGATTTTACCTGGACAGGGTTTCAGGAGTTATACTCCCAGAGCCCGTCCTAGACTTGTGAAAATTTGTTCCAAAAGGCTGTTGTTTGGAGCGACCAACAACATTTGTTATGCATCTATTAACATTTTCCTTTACCTCATAAAAAATTAACAAAATCGGAATTATTCTACAGGTTAGTTTTTAGTTGTCATTTATTATGTACCGCATAATAAATGCGGTACATAATAAATCTACAGTCCAATCTACATGTGTAGATTGGACTGTGGGCTGTGTTAGTTCTCAAGAGAGAACTGGATAAGCACCTTCAAAGAATACCTGATCAACCAGGCTGTGATTCGTACGTCAGGCTGAGAGCAGCCGCGTCCAACAGCCTGGTTGGCCAGTCCAGCAACCAGGAGGCCTGGTCGACGACCGGGCCGCGGGGACGCTAAGCCCCGGAAGCACCTCAAGGTAACCTCAAGGTGGCCTATGTGAGCTGGTGTGTAAATTGGATGGTCAATCAACTTGAGCTTCTAGTCTATAGACGATTAGTAAGTTCACATTCCCTGGCCTCCTTATTTTTGCTGCTAAATTATTGCGACGTGATAATTTTACTTTTAGGTTTATTGTTCTGAGTAAAATATATGGATTGAAGGATTATCTTGGATTTTTTGTGTTCCAGGTCTTATTAGGCAAGGCTTAGTTAGCGTCCAGGATCTTACCTGGTTGATGGGGTTCTGGGAGTTCTTCTACTCCCCAAACCCGGCCCGAGGCCAGGCTTGACTTGTGAGAGTTTGGTCCAACAGGCTGTTGCTTGGAGCGGCCCTCAGGCCCACATACCCACCACAGCCCGGCTGATCCGGAACCTCTCTTAGAAAACAGTCCAGTTTTCTCTTGAAGATGTCCACGGTTGTTCAGGTGAACAACCGTGGACAACCGAATTAAACTTGCTGACGTTTAATTCGGTTCAGTTGTGTTAGTTTCCTTTTTCCTGTGTATACACTTAAAGAAATACGCACAATTAAAGGAAACCATGTAATCACGCACTTCCTTAAAAATTTCTACCATGGGAATCTTCACAGCTGTCTTGCATCTTTAAAATATACCAACAAAGATGCAAAAGTCTGGCATCCACCGCGAGGGTGGTGAGCGAGGCTGTTTTATATCCATATGCTTATGGCACCGGCTGAAAATAATGCAAACCAACCCAGCTGTAATATTTTCTCACTTAAATGGTCAAATCTGGCTATCCTGAGCGTGGTAAGTTTTCCGGGATTTTCTCCTCGCGGCCCTGGATAAGTCTTGGCCTTTTTGTGCGAGGAGCAGCTCGACCAAGAAATTACTGTCCAATTTTCTTTGTAGGCAAGAGTGAAAAATAAGAAACACTGCGCAGACATGTTCACTTAAAATTACACGGGTATTTTGTAGTAAAATTGCTTTATACAAATGGCTGTAGGGAGCCTTCCGGCCGAGCGGACAGCACACTGGACTTGTGATCCTTTGGTTTGGGGGGTTGAAATTGCCTAAGCTACTCTATCCCTTTGAGATGTATTTCTTGCTTATCTCAATAAACATACTTAAACTTGAAATCCTGTGGTCTTGGGTTCGATCCCAGGCGCCGGCGAGAAACAATGGGTAGAGTTTCTTTCACCCTATGCCCCTGTTACCTAGCAGTAAAATAGGTACCTGGGTGTTAGTCAGCTGTCACGGGCTGTTTCCTGGGGGTGGAGGCCTGGTCGAGGACCGGGCCGCGGGGACACTAAAGCCCCGAAATCATCTCAAGATAACCTCAAGATAGCCTATATGCCGGATTGTGAATTTATTTTGAGTGAAAACTGCTTAAGAGCCATTTAAGAGAAAAAAAAGTTGCACGAGCTTTTACATATAAAAAGTAATGTCATACTTTGCCAGGAATAGTGCATCTAATACTGTAAACATTGTTTACTATTACTGTTTCAAACTAGAGAATTAATAACATTGTGCACATTCATTATTAGCGGAGCACGAACAGTGAGGTGTATCCTGGTTCACAATACACTAAGTTTACTTGAAGTCCAGAACTGTGTTCTGGGCTAAAGTGTAATTGCAGGTTTTCAGCAAGGCATTGTGGTGGTCTCGGTAACTCATTCCGTAGTTGGTAAACATAGCCTAAGTCGAACACCAAAACACAATTAATATTCAAACATTGTCGAGCCTGGCCACAGGCCGGCTTCGGGGAGAACAACTTCCTAAATCATCTCTAGGTATACGGCTGGATATAGAGAATTTTTTTTAATTGTCAAATAAGTTGTCAAACTCCCATACTAACGTATGGGCCTCGTAGCCTGGTGGATAGCGCGCAGGACTCGTAATTCTGTGGCGCGGGTTCGATTCCCGCACGAGGCAGAAACAAATGGGCAAAGTTTCTTTCACCCTGAATGCCCCTGTTACCTAGCAGTAAATAGGTACCTGGGAGTTAGTCAGCTGTCACGGGCTGCTTCCTGGGGGTGGAGGCCTGGTCAAGGACCGGGCCGCGGGGACACTAAAGCCCCGAAATCATCTCAAGATAACGTTTGCAGAGTACGACGGGTAGCCATCCATTTTAGTAATCCATTTTGACAAGTTTTCCCAGAGCCAATATTAATAGGTTCTCTTATTCATAGTCTTAAGTAGTAAGAAGTTACTTTTTCAATATGCTCGATTCGTCAACCGGATGCCGGGATTCAAGGATATTTTATATATTTTATTTTCTGGCTTGGGCATTAGTTATGAATACTAAAGACATTTCCACGAACACTGAGGCTTGAAAATTTATTAAAATCATATATTACAGAAATCACAATTGCGTGATGCATCAAACCATATCGTAGCTCAGTCGATTAAGGCAGTGTCTGGGATGCTCTCGGACGCAGGTTCGAATACTCGTCACGGCCCTTGTGGATTTGTTCATTAAAATCATATATCTTTGTCTAGGCCTATTAAGTATTCTAATGTTATTCCAGTAGACATAGATCCCCTTCTATCCTAACTTTGGTTATCCTTCCGCTGTCCAATAGATTACCTGACATTTATTATTCATTTAATTATTGTGTAGCTAGGGGGGGAATGGTTATCACAGGACCCAAGGTTAAATTGAGCAATTCAGACTTTTCCCATTCACACTAGCCTAATTTGCTTCTCAACCATTCCACTTCTCTGCTATCCTACAACTCTCGTTTTTTTCCCAGTTGTGGCGGAAGCAGCTTATGCGAGCCAGCCCGTCTGGCTCACCGCTTGGTAACTTTAGGATAGGCTACGGTACGAGTTTTATTTTTTTCAAGTTGGAAGCTCAACTTACGTCGTATGTTTGTGGCGCTGCACTTGATCCATCAAGTTGTTGTCTGCCACGAATGTGCCAACATACACACTACATTGGGCATGAGCTGCTAGACAAAATCTTTGTTTCACATTTTTTTTTTTTAACTTTGTATGGTTCAGAATAAAAATATGGAACTTGAGGTTACCCTATTCTTAATAGATTTGAGTGTGCCCTGTATTTTAAGGAATTGGATCTTTGAAAGTAACCACAAAGTAACCTATGATAATAGTTCGTGAAGTCACTAGTGAAGGCGCCTTAATCTCTCATAATTAAGGGTCTAGTGCGAGAGATGACTTTTCTTTAGCAAAAGAAAGCACCTTTGATTTCTTTCAGTGAATCTTTCAATTTCACTAATGGCATCTTTATCTCTTATCTCCGGGGATTTATATGATGAAAATAGAAAATATTGAGGTAATACAATGGGATCGAACTCGCGTCTCTTGACTCCAGGCACGCACTGACCACAGGACAATGATGGAAGTGGTGTGTCGAGGAAGTCCAGGGACACGAATTCTATTCTCTCGCATTCACTCAATATGTTCTCATATATTCATCACATTTTGTAATCTGATTGTGCATATTTCAGAATACTCTCAGGAGTTAACGATATTTTCCATGGGGTTGTGCAGGTAAATCGCCCGAGTTAAGGAAACAACAGTGGTTATATCTTATTGATTTCTTAGTAGGATGTGCTTAAGGCCGCTATGCATTGTATTAGTTTAGTGTTTTTGATAATAAGGTCAAGGGTCTTTCCCACTTAGGTTTGGATCTATTATTTACTGGTTTAGGCTACGTTTAGGTTGTTATTCCATCATTCTTGACTTGATCAAAGATGTAAGGCATACACTCGTGCAGCTATCAAGTGCTACAGTGCTGCTAGCCTCTCACACGACAATATCAACTTGGTTGGATTGGTGTTGTGATTCGTCTGAGGTTCCATGTTTGTACATTGATGCATAGTTATTGTGTGTAATTATTGTTTGCGGCTAGTTGTGCTAGGCTTTTGTCGGCTGTAGGTGAGGATATTTCATTGCTTTATTAAACAATTCTATTTTAAATAAACCCAAAAATAGACTACAATCGCCCAGAGCTAGGCTATGCCTACCATCGTCTACCACTGTTATTATGTAGCATACATAAATCTGTGTATCTATGTATTTACGTATGTAGCTTAGCCTAGCATTTTAAAGCACTACAATCACTTTCTGTGGTTGATTGTTCAATAAATCCCTGAACTATATGTTTGACAAATCTCTCGCCCTGTCCATGGAGGACAGAAGAAAATGTATATATGCTGGTTAGCATTGTAAATGTCTGGCCACGTCTGTGGTAGAAAATAATAATAAAAGTTGTTATTATTATCTTTACCATAACCATTAGCCTATTGCCACCTCCAATGCACCTACTGCGCTAGTTATTCAACACACTTTACATATCTTGAGATGACAGGCTCTCTTGGATTACATTAAAACAGACCTATTTAGTTTCATATTAATTTGTGGACCCATTTTTTTCCTGCAAATTAGCATACCTTGAGGTGCTTCTTGAGCATGCATAAAATAATAGATTCCGTAGCGTGTATTTTGTAAAGATAGGTTATCACAAAAGCTGCTTTGAAAATTACGAGTTGGAATAATAATGAACAGGTATCGTAAGACAGAACTGGGAAATGTCCCTTTCCGAGGTTAGTTATTGTAACAGTTATGGCGGGAGGGGAACGTGAAGTGAACTGGTGTGTTTGTGTCAACTGCCTACACAGCTGGGGTGTCAGGACCTCGTTATGGTCATAACTAAATGTCATGTTGACAACCGGTGCCTGGCGCGCACTATTAGTGTGGACCCTGGTAGCCTGCCACGTCCTTGCTGGCCATGGTCCGTGGTTGTCTGTCAGTAGGTCATAGCCCCTGGCTGTCTTGTCAGTAGGTCATAGCCCCTGGCTGTCTTGTCAGTAGGTCATAGCCCCTGGCTGTCTTGTCAGTAGGTCATAGCCCCTGGCTGTCTTGTCAGTAGGTCATAGCCCCTGGCTGTCTTGTCAGTAGGTCATAGCCCCTGGCTGCCTTGTCAGTAGGTCATAGCCCGTGGCTGCCTTGTCAGTAGGTCATAGCCCCTGGCTGCCTTGTCAGTAGGTCATAGCCCCTGGCTGCCTTGTCAGTAGGTCATAGCCCCTGGCTGCCTTGTCAGTAGGTCATAGCCCCTGGCTGTCTTGTCAGTAGGTCATAGCCCCTGGCTGTCTTGTCAGTAGGTCATAGCCCCTGGCTGTCTTGTCAGTAGGTCATAGCCCCTGGCTGTCTTGTCAGTAGGTCATAGCCCCTGGCTGTCTTGTCAGTAGATCATAGCCCCAGGCTGTCTTGTCAGTAGGTCATAGCCCCTGGCTGTCTTGTCAGTAGGTCATAGCCCCTGGCTGTCTTGTCAGTAGGTCATAGCCCCTGGCTGTCTTGTCAGTAGGTCATAGCCCCTGGCTGTCTTGTCAGTAGATCATAGCCCCTGGCTGTCTTGTCAGTAGATCATAGCCCCAGGCTGTCTTGTCAGTAGGTCATAGCCCCTGGCTGTCTTGTCAGTAGGTCATAGCCTCTGGCTGTCTTGTCAGTAGGTCATAGCCCCTGGCTGTCTTGTCAGTAGGTCATAGCCCCTGGCTGTCTTGTCAGTAGATCATAGCCCCTGGCTGCCTTGTCAGTAGGTCATAGCCCCTGGCTGTCTTGTCAGTAGGTCATAGCCCCTGGCTGTCTTGTCAGTAGGTCATAGCCCCTGGCTGTCTTGTCAGTAGGTCGTAGCCCCTGGCTGTCTTGTCAGTAGATCATAGCCCCTGGCTGCCTTGTCAGTAGGTCATAGCCCCTGGCTGTCTTGTCAGTAGGTCATAGCCCCTGGCTGTCTTGTCAGTAGGTCATAGCCCCTGGCTGTCTTGTCAGTAGGTCATAGCCCCTGGCTGTCTTGTCAGTAGGTCATAGCCCCTGGCTGTCTGTCAGTAGGTCATAGCCCCTGGCTGTCTTGAGACGTCCTAGCCACCCGTAATCCAAGGTTATTTGACAATTCATAAGAACAAGGTAACTGCAGAAGGCCTATTGGCCCATACGAGGCAGCTTCTATTTATAACGACCCAATCCCACTCATGAATGTCCAACCCACGTTTGAAACAATCGAGGGACCCCGCCTTCACCACGTTACGCGGTAATTGATTCCACAAATCAACAACCCTGTTACCGAACATCAGAGGTCCACGGTTGTTCAGCACCCTCCCAGCGAGCACAAGAAATATTGCCGGAACGATCGTGGACATCTTCAAGAGGAAACTAGATTGTTTCCTCCAAGGAGTGCCGGACCAACCGGGCTGTGGTGAATATGTGGGCCTGCGGGCCGCTCCAAGCAACAGCCAAGTGGACCAAACTCTCACAAGTCAAGGCTGGCTTCGGGCCGGGCTTGGAGTAGAACTCCCAGAACCCCATCAAGCAAGCTTTGTTCATAGCTACCTGATGTGTTCCAGCAGAATAGACCATGGTGCGTAATTCCATAACCAGGTTCCAGCATTTGGCTACTTGGCACGGTCCAGCAACTTTGAGCCCGTGGCTACTGAGTGTGTGTGTGTGTGTGTGGTCGACGCCTTCCGGCAACACTAAAAGTAACACTGCTCCTGCACCGAAGCGCCTGTGATTTGCAAGTGGCGGGTATTCAAGTTTGGAGACATAAATCAGCGTGCAGGGAAAGCGGGGAGTTCGCCAACCACCCAGTTATTGACTGTCAGGACAGAACAAATGTAAACAACTGGGAGTTTTCACTGGTAACACAGCTTGTTTATACGGCAGTGTTGGGCAGGCTGCCTCTACTGGGGGAAGGGGTGGGGTGGATGGGTTTGTGGGGGGGGGGGCAGGAAAACGTGCCCAATCACACTTTTATATTGCTATTATTTTTTCTACTACTTTAGATAGTCATGTTTCTCCTCTTTGCGTTATCTTGCTATCTATTTAGCTTGGTATTTGTTAGTTAATTTCACTCCGTCTCGACATCCAATCTGTATTGTACCTTGATGGGGTTCTGGGAGTTGTTCTACTCCCCAAGCCCGGCCCTCTTGAAGTGTCCGGGCCCGGCTGCTGTATCCCAGCCAAGGTTCTGCTGTATCCCAGCCAAGGTTCTGCTGTATCCCAGCCAAGGTTCTGCTGTATCCCAGCCAAGGTTCTGCTGTATCCCAGCCAAGGTTCTGCTGTATCCTAGCCAAGGTTCTGCTGTATCCCAGCCAAGGTTCTGCTGTATCCCAGCCAAGGTTCTGCTGTATCCCCAGCCAAGGTTCTGCTGTATCCCAGCCAAGGTTCTGCTGTATCCCAGCCAAGGTTCTGTTGTATCCCAGCCAAGGTTCTGCTGTATCCTAGCCAAGGTTCTGTTGTATCCCAGCCGTCTGGCACCTTCGTCTCTCTCCCCTTTCCCTTTACTTCCATACACTTAAGTCTTTTCACTTTCCCACACTTTTGTCTTTTGCCCCCTTCCTACAATTTTTTTTCCACCAGCCATCACAGTTTTATGCACTCTTCCAGTGTGTTTAAGCCACCATTCAGTGTCTATTGTTATCGTTGCACTATTCACCTCTTCCTCTGCAACATTTGATTTTCTTGAGGTTATCTTAAGATGATTTCGGGGCTTTAGTGCGGGGCTTTAGCAGCCCGTGACAGCTGACTAACTCCCAGGTACCTATTTACTGCTAGGTAACGGGGGCATTCAAGGTGAAAGAAACTTTGCCCATTTGTTTCTGCCTAGTGGGGGAATCGAACCCGCGCCACATAATTACGAGTCCTGTGCGCTATCCACCAGGCTACGAGGCCCCTTTTCCTTCCCCCAGAATACACAACTCGCTCGCCCTTCCATGTTTTTCCTTTCCACCGCCCTTGAAGATCTTCCGCGTTCCCATTCCACCCTAGTTGCCTCTCCTTCCACCCAACATCACAACCCCTTTTTCCTTTTACCTCGTGTCATTCTCCTCTTTAACTGCTACTTTTACTATTTCCACCTCTTGCCGCCCCTCGCTCCCGTGGCACTCCGTTCCGGTCACTACTTCCATCCCCTCGCCCTGCTCTCTTGTCTTTAATCCTTTGTTCATTCTTACTACATTGTCGCCCTCTGGCCTCCCTATTGTCCACCTCCGTCCCTTCCCCCACTTTCGTCCGGCTCCCCCTCCGTCCAGGTAGAATTGTAGATAGGTAGAACAGAGAAGGTAGAATTTAAGATAGTACAAGTCTATCGTTTGTGTAGGAATGCTGAGATTTTAGCTGAAGGAAGTATAGGCCTACCTGTCAACTGCCTTTTTCTCAACCAGACCACACATTAGAAAGTGAAGGGACAACGACGTTGCGGTCCGTCTTGGACCATTCTCAAGTTGATCGTCCCTTCACCTTCTAGTGTGTGGTCTGGTCAACATACTTCAGCCACGTTATTGTGACTCATCGCCTGCAGAAAAAGGCAGTGTTAGTACAAGCAGAATTTGGTGTAGCCTATATTAAATTGTAGACCTATGCACCATGCAACAGCAAGGCTAGAAGTCTAGGAGAGAGTAGCCAATTACACCAATATAAGCCCAAAACCAGAATAAGAGTGGAGACAGGAGACATCTCCCGTCACGCAGGGTGCAGTCGCACCTCCACAGATCACCAGTATCAGCTCTTGATACTGGTAATGGCTCAAAAGGGCCACCACTTACGGGCTATTCATGCCTGTGCCACCTTTTGGGTGGCTTAGTCTTTATCAATCAATCAAGAGTGGAGTTAGGGATGTTGAGAGGAGGGACGGAGAATGTGGGGGTTGTGGTAGGGGGCGAGCTGGGGGAGAATGTCTGAAACTCATAAACACCAACTCACGAATACCTCTAGGTGCCTTCTTTGATAACATAATCTTTTTACTGGTAGTCGCTGGAGTCTTATGTTGAGTCGTGCTACAGATTTGCATACTGCAGACTTGCATAAACCACTAAAAGTGCTTGCTTCAGATTGGCTATTGTCCCATCACGTGGGATAGTTTGCGGGCGTTTCATAAGTGAAACGTTTCACTTATGAAACGTTTTGTCGCATTTCATAAGCATTTCATACGCTTGGCCAGGTCCCAAATCTCCCAGAACCCCATCATGAAGGTATCAAGCATGCTTAGATAAAAGAAAAGGCGATTGTAAAATCCGGTTATGTGATATAGATAAAAATAAGTGGATATTGTATAGGCAGAAACTGTCTAGTTAAAGCAATAGCACTGATCGACTACAAGTGTAGTAGGGGCTCCATCCTTCACACAATGTTGGAGTTGAGGGCGTGCTGGTGGACTCCAGAGGGGTCATTATCCTTTATCAGGACACTGGAAGTGTGGCTGACACTTCACCGCTAGATTATCAAGAGGTGACACGGTGTTCAAGTGTTTGATTAAGGCTAAAGACGCTAAGCCCCGGAACAACTCCAAGGTAGGCCAACCTGGCAAAGATAACGGCTCTTGAAATATAACCTTTCAGGCATGATAAACCCCCCACAGGAGACATCTCCCGTCACGCAGGGTGCAGTTGCACCTCCACAGATATGCAGTATCAGCTCTTGATACTGGTAATGGCTCCAAAGGGTCACCACTTATGGGCTATTCATGCCCGTGCCACCTTTTGGGTGGCTTAATCTTCATCAATCAATCAATAAACCCCCCTCACACTGCAGTTAACTCTGAAGAATATGACATTTTGATTTTAACCGGAAATTTGTGAATATATTAAAATTTTGTCCAATTGGACACTAGCAGTGAGGTCATTGGCACGTTTTAATCAATTATCAAACTGTTGGGTTAGATTTACAATCTCAGATTTCACATTAGGAAGTCAAAACCCGACGTGACAGGGCTCTGTAGTGTAGCAGAGTTAAGGGACTTGTTCGAAGAAGCTGGAACACACAGTTCGCTCCCTATTCTTTAACAAAATAAAGAGGCTACATGTCCCATTCGACATCTTTCCTGGTCCAGGATTCTTCATGCATTTACTCAACTATTTACGAAACTTGTACATCTTTACGCAATCATGTAAACAAACCCGCCATTATTAACGAAAGATGTACAGGTAGAATAAATATTTGACGAATTCCGGTCCTGGTCGTCGGAGTGCGTAGCCTAATCCCTCAAATGTCGGAAAGCGGTGTTCTTAGGGGGGGGGGGGGTGCATAAATTCCCCCCTCCACTGATTACAATTTTAAAATTGTAGTTAATAAACTAAAGGAAATAAAACTAAAATAAAGGCAATAGTGCGACCAGAGACCACAGAAAACTCCGATCAGTAGAGTGGGGAGTGCAGCTAATTTTGTAAATCTTTAGGACTGCTCAATACAAAGTTAAACACGATGTTTATATACGTTATGCAATGTTATGTTAACTATCATATACGATATGCAATTACCTCATGTGTATAATGTAGAAATACGAACATTTCTGATGGCTTTCCTGCACCTGGGTAGAGGCGAAGGCAGCTATAGCCTAGCGGGCCGAGTAAGCAATGGGGAGGCGGGGACTCCATTGGAAGATTTGCTCGTCTACGTTCACGAGGAAGCTTCCCATTATTTGTGGTCGGCAAGACTGGCGATTCCTCTGCCCTAATGGGCACTTGTAGGTCCCTAATTGCCACCTGCTTGAGGACTGGTCTTGCCGCCGTGTCACCTCGGGTTGTTGTCGGAGAAGGATGGTTTTAGACTGCACCTCCACCCCACAACACTACATCAATCCTACCCGATTCTCAACCGTCAAATTATCTTAATTGATTCGAAATGAGGGCTAGACGAGCGATAATAGACAATAGAATACATCATGTTGGGGATGATTCATGGTGCGTGTAGTCTGGGATCGCCGTGGACTGGCGTAGCGGAGAGCATTCGCCAGCTCCTGCCCTGTCTGCCCTTAGAAACAGCGAGCATATCGCTGTTTAGCAATGGTTGCACAGTGTTTAACCCTGTTGTAGCTCAGTCGATTAAGGCAGTGTCTGGGAACCTCCCGGACGCAGGTTCGAATCCTCGTCACGGCCCTTGTGGATTTGTTTATTTGTTCATTTACAGTGTTTCCTAGTTAACTCACTGGACGGTATCAGTTAGCTGAATGGCTGGGCATTGTACATTTTCTGACTGCCTAGGCACTGTTAAAGAGCGATTAGTTAGAATAGGCACTGTGTGTGTGTGTGTGTGTGTGTGTGTGTGTGTGTGTGTGTGTGTGTGTGTGTGTGTGTGTGCGTGTGTGCGTGTGCGTGTGCGTGTGCGTGTGCGTGTGCGTGTGCGTGTGCGTGTGTGTGTGTGTGTGTGTGTGTGTGTGTGTGTGTGTGTGTGTGTGTGTGTGTGTGTGTGTGCGCGCGCGCGCAACCCGTTCTCGCAAATTCGTAAAGTCAATATTGACTTATTAACTACGTGCATAGGTGACATACTTAACATAATAGATACCCTTAAAAAGATTCATAGAAAACACCGATCTTACCTAACCTTGTTAGTATCTTAAGATAAGCATCTTATTGCTTCGTAATTACAATTATTACTTAACCTATACCTATTATAGGTTAGGTAATAATTGTAATTACGAAGCAATAAGATGCTTATCTTAAGATACTAACAAGGTTAGGTAAGATCGGTGTTTTCTATGAATCTTTTTAAGGGTATCTATTATGTTAAGTATGTCACCTATGCACGTAGTTAATAAGTCAATATTGACTTATTAAATTTGCGAGAACGGGTTGGTGTGTGTGTGTGTCGGTCGTCGTCGATCGTCGATCGATAACGTCGTCGTCCCTTCACCTTCTAGTGTGTGGTCTGGTCAACATACTTCAGCCACGTTATTGTGACTCATCGTCTGCAAGCGATAAAAAGCTTAAAAACAGATACGTTTTAGGCACGTTTCAGGCCTTTTTAGGCACGTTTCAGGCCTTTTTAGGCACGTTTCAGGCCTTTTTAGGCACGTTTCAGGCCTTTTTAGGCACGTTTCAGGCCTTTTTAGGCACGTTTCAGGCCTTTTTAGGCACGTTTCAGGCCTTTTTAGGCACGTTTCAGGCACTTTTTAAGGCACGTTTCAGGCACTTTTTAAGGCACGTTTCAGGTACTTTTAGGCACGTTTCAGGCACGTTTCAGGCACTTTTAGGCACGTTTTAGGCACTTTTAGGCACGTTTTAGGCACTTTTAGGCACGTTTTAGGCACTGTTGGAGTCGCGTGCCAGCGATGGCGTGAGAGGTATAAATTTCCTGGTGCACTTGTTTGCGGACAAGTATTGAGGGAGGGAAGGCAGCTTCATAGTCATATTAATAATGTCACGAAATGCTTTTTATCGTGCTCTGATGGACTCTTCTCCCTGATGTGGCAAATGTGGTAATGCGCATACACACACACAAAAAAAGTCCCTGGAAAAAGTATGAGAGAGGTTAACATAATGACTTTATTGGTGAAGCTAGAGTTCCGTAGCCTTGGGGATGGAGCCAGAGTTCCGTAACCTTGGGTGGTGAAGCTAGAGTTCCGTAACCTTGGGGGGGGTGAAGATAGAGTTCCGTAACCTTGGGGGTGTGGTGGAGCCAGAGTTCCGTAACCATGGGGGTGAAGCCAGAGTTCCGTAACCATGGGAGGGTGAAGCTAGAGTTCCGTAACCTTTGAGGGGGTGAAGCCAAAGTTCCGTAACCTCGGGGGTGTGTGAAGCCAGAGTTCCGTAACCATGGGGGTGGAGCCAGAGTTCCGTAACCATGGGGGTGGACCCAGAGTTCCGTAACCTTGGGGGTGGAGCTAGAGTTCCGTAACCTTGGGGTGGTGAAGCTAGAGTTCCGTAACCTTTGAGGGGGTGAAGCCAAAGTTCCGTAACCTTTGAGGGGGTGAAGCCAAAGTTCCGTAACCTTGGGGGTGTGTGAAGCCAGAGTTCCGTAACCCCGAGACGAAACCCGGACCCCGTAACCTTGGGCTATAGATGACTTGCCCGAGGACGCGCTAGTATAGACTATTATCAATATTTCTGAAGGGCCTTGCATGTTTTTAGGAAAATGTATATTCGTCAATAACCCGACGTAAAAATGACGCATAGGCATTATAGACGTGATACACGAGACGGGCGGCTTTTATAACTGTTCATAAAAGGTGAAATATGGAGGGTGCGCATGCGGATCAAATATTTAAAGTTCGCCGTATCCGTGAGTTATTATTTTACGTCGAGAGATGGATAACGCGGTGAGTAGCCTAACAGCGCCGTGTGGGGTGGGTCTCGGCCTTGCTGAGAAAACTTGTAATTGGCTGAGAGAGGTGCCTGTCCGCATTGGCTGAGAGAGAAGTGCCTGTCCGCATTGGCTGAGAGAGAGGTGCCTGTCCGCATTGGCTGAGAGAGAAGTGCCTGTCCGCATTGGCTGAGAGAGAGGTGCCTGTCCGCATTGGCTGAGAGAGAAGTGCCTGTCCGCATTGGCTGAGAGAGAGGTGCCTGTCCGCATTGGCTGAGAGAGAGGTGCCTCTCGACATTGGCTGAGAAAAGTGCCTATCCATATTGCCTAATGAGTGTTTAGTCAGGCTGCACAGCCCGTCCTCCTGTTTAGATAGTGCCTATTGTGACTATCGTTAAGTCAGAATTCGTACATACGAAGTATGTACGATATGTAAAGTACGAATTCGTACTTTAGATACTAGTATACTGACTAGTAAGGAATTCTTTTAAAATTAAGCTAAAACACGAACTTAAATATTCCTAGGCCTAGGCACACACATGTACTATATTAGGCCTCAGATATCGTGTATTAGGCCTAGGGAGGTTAGGATAGGTTAGATTAGTGTGTCAAAGCAACACACAAAATAGTTTCCCGGTTTGTCTAATTCAATAGTTCAGATTTCTACGTTCTAATTGCGTTGTACGTTGGTATATATCAAGGGGGTGTGTACTCACCTAGTTGTGTTTGCGGGGGTTGAGCTCTGGCTCTTTGGTCCCGCCTCTCAACCGTCAATCAACTGATGTACAGACTCCTGAGCCTACTGGACTCTGTCATATCAACATATGAAACTGGTGTATGGAGTCAGCCTCCATCACATCACTTCCTAGTGCATTCCATTTACTAACTACTGACACTGAAAAAGTTATTTCTAATGTCTCTGTGGCTCATTTGGGCGCTCAGCTTCCACCTGTGTCCCCTTGTGCGTGTGCCCCTTGTGTTAAATAGCCTGTCTTTATCTACCCTATCAATTCCCTTGAGAATCTTGAATGTGGTGATCATGTCCCCTCTAACTCTTCTGTCTTCCAGCGAAGTGAGGTACTATCAAGGGTGTTGGTGTACTAATCAAGGGTGTGGGGTTCGCAGAGACATGTCAAGTCACCAACATGCGGTGCTGAACTAAAACTTTTACGTTCCCCTCCCCCCCCCCCCCGTGTAAGACCGCACCCAGCTACCATTTTTCTCGTTTATTCCGGGGGAATCTCGTTTGAACTGTTTTTCAAGTTTAAACCGTGAAGTGAATCGATTTGGGTTGTGTGTAACTGGGTGGGAGAATATGGCGTAGTGGTGGTGGTGTTGCTGGGGGAGGCGACCAATAGCAAGGCAACTCGGCACCGCTCCTGTGCCAGGTAAGTCCACTACGGGCTCACCATAGCCAGTGCTACTTGGAACTTGTTTTCAGTAGCTGAATCTATAACAGCAGCAGCAAGGCAAGGCGGGAGTGGTTCAAGTGGCACTTGTGACGTGCCAAGATTCTACGACTGACAGTGCGTCTGAGCCATCGGGTTACCCTCCAATTACTTAAGTGGCTCAAGGGACACAGACCACCTTCAGGAGCCTGAGTTACTCTGCCCTTTGTCAGCTGTAGTTTCAAAGGCGCCGCGCTGACCTCAGCTGGTGAAGGGTAAGAGGCCAGGCAGACGAGGTCCTCCTTGTCCGTGGTGAGTCCACCAAACACAGCCTTGAGGCTATCTTGAGAGATGGTTACCTTGAGATGATTTCGGGGCTTTAGTGTCTCCGCGGCCCGGTCCTCGACCAGGCATGCAGAAATCTGGCCAAAGGTTCGGCAGCTTTTGAACCTTCCCAGTGCGTGAAAAAGTTGCTGCTTAAATGAATTACATTACTTACAGCAGGGGAAGCATGTTGTTGTTATAGATTGTTACTCGGAACTAGTGCCAAGTAGCACGGGCTATGGTGAGCCCGTAACTTACCTGGCACAGGAGCGGGGCAAGTAGCACGGGCTATGGTGAGCCCGTAACTTACCTGGCACAGGAGCGGGGCAAGTAGCACGGGCTATGGTGAGCCCATAGTGGACTTGCCTGGCACAGGAGCGGGGCAAGTAGCGCGGGCTATGGTGAGCCCGTAACTTACCTGGCACAGGAGCGGGGCAAGTAGCACGGGCTATGGTGAGCCCGTAACTTACCTGGCACAGGAGCGGGGCAAGTAGCACGGGCTATGGTGAGCCCATAGTGGACTTACCTGGCACAGGAGCTGTGCTGAGGGAAAGCAGGAACATTATGTTTGTATCTTGCATATAACAATACTAGGCTCAACTTGTGGACTGAAAATGCTATTCCACCCCACCATTTGATCCCCATTCCAATTAGCGACAACCGTTTATCCACGCACCAAGGCGTGTGAATGATAAAACGAATTCCCAGAGGACGGGGCCAGCTTGTTGTCGTCATCACGTCTTCTAAGTGTAGCCTATTCGGTTTTCTGCTCGAACGCTTGGTCAAATTACCCTCCTGAGTGGCAACAACGCCCCACTCATTTACAAAAGCGATTTCTCGATACGATCGCCTCAAATCTCCGAGCCTCGTCCCTCCAACTCGCCTCCACGGATACGGTCGGAGTTTTCATCGTAATTGCGTCAAGTGATCGTCTAGCCCGGCGCCATCACGCTCGACTGAATGCAGAAAATAGGACAGATGGCGGCCACTGCTGCCTATTGTCACGAACGGGTTGGTAGTGGGGACGTGGTCTTGTTTTCTCTTACCAGAGTTACGTGATCACTGGCGGTAGTGATGGATTGGCTTCCTGGGGTAAAAAAAATGAGAGATTTGATGCAGTCTCTTATCTCTCCCCTCGTATCCTCCCCCCCCTTCCTTCTCTCTCTCCTCTCCCTTCCCCCGCTCCCTCCCCTCTCTTTCTTCCTTCTCCCCCACTCCCCCCTCTCTCTCTTCCTTGAGGTTATCTTGAGATGATTTCGGGGCTTTTTAGTGTCCCCGCGGCCCGGTCCTCGACCAGACCTCCACCCCCAGGAAGCAGCTCGTGACAGCTGACTAACACCCAGGTACCTATTTTACTGTTAGGTAACAGGGGCATAGGGTGAAAGAAACTCTGCCCATTGTTTCTCGCCGGCGCCCGGAATCGAACCCTGGACCACAGGATCACAAGTCCAGCGTGCTGTCCGCTCGGCCGCCCGGTTCCCCTAGGTGCGGGGTGTTCGTCCACACCTGTGACTGTAACCCGTCCTCCCAATAGCACGTCGCATTTTGACGTATACTCCACCTAGGGCCTCAAAATCGTCGTACGAGAAAATGATAGCGGCTTAGTCCAACCACTTGGAGTGGAAGGTAGAGCGACGGTCTCGCTTCATGCAGGTCGGCGTTCAATCCCAAACCGTCCAAGAGATTGGACACCATTCCTTCCTTCCCCGTTCCATCCCAAATCCTTATCCTGACCCCTTCCCAGTGCTATATAGTCGTAATGGCTTGGCGCTTTCCCCCTGATAGTTCCCTCGCGAAACTGACATACTGTCCCGTTTTCTGTTTTGGGTCTTCTGGTAGGTTAGGATAAGGGCGTTTTTGTACGACAGTTTCTTGACGTTGGGAAACCTTGGGTAGAAGGTTATTGGATTAGTTACTAAATGTTATTGATAAGCATCAGCGCGTGAGTGTACCCAGTAGTCTACCTTGCCTTACCTTGAGGTTACCTTGAGGTTACCTTGAGGTGCTTCCGGGGCTTAGCGTCCCCGCGGCCCGGTCGTCGACCAGGCCTCCTGGTTGCCGGACTGATCAACCAGGCTGTTGGACGCGGCTGCTCGCAGCCTGACGTATGAGTCACAGCGTGGTTGATCAGGTATCCTTTGGAGGTGCTTATCCAGTTCTCTCTTGAACACTGTGAGGGGTCGGCCAGTTATGCCCCTTATGTGTAGTGGAAGCGTGTTGAACAGTCTCGGGCCTCTGATGTTGATAGTTCTCTCTTGAACACTGTGAGGGGTCGGCCAGTTATGCCCCTTATGTGTAGTGGAAGCGTGTTGAACAGTCTTGGGCCTCTGATGTTGATGGTTCTCTCTTGAACACTGTGAGGAGTCGGCCAGTTATGTCCCTTATGTGTAGTGGAAGCGTGTTGAACAGTCTCGGGCCTCTGATGTTGATAGTTCTCCCTTGAACACTGTGAGGGGTCGGCCAATTATGCCCCTTATGTGTAGTGGAAGCGTGTTGAACAGTCTCGGGCCTCTGATGTTGATAGTTCTCTCTTGAACACTGTGAGGGGTCGGCCAGTTATGTCCCTTATGTGTAGTGGAAGCGTGTTGAACAGTCTTGGGCCTCTGATGTTGATAGTTCTCTCTTGAACACTGTGAGGGGTCGGCCAGTTATGCCCCGTGTTTCTAGGTGTATGTTTTAATGTTATTTATTCCATTCCATGTAGACGATGAGCCACAGTGAGTTGCTTTTAAGTGACTTAATGAGTTGGAGTTGTTTAATAGATTGTATTTTATTAATCTCATTTTTTGTCGAGATTAACCTACTTTACAATTAAGTCAGCTTGCAGAATGCATTAAGATTTTCAGTGGGGAGTATTTTAATTTCAATCTCCTTCCCTGTAGAACAAAAAATTAATTGAAACGTCTCGCCATATTTTGATTAAGGATGCATTTCTAATCCAAATAAATAATATAACTTGGAATTTAAGACATACAAAAGCTACACTTAGTGATGGGGTGCTAGCCACGTGTTAATGTTTAAATGATAAAACTTGCAAGATAGGTGTAAGCTATTTGTGAAAGCAGGGAGCCGGTCGGCCGAGCGGA
Organism: Procambarus clarkii; assembly: GCF_040958095.1. Lineage (NCBI taxonomy): Eukaryota > Metazoa > Arthropoda > Malacostraca > Decapoda > Cambaridae > Procambarus > Procambarus clarkii. The sequence continues at coordinate 17,316,837 of NC_091234.1, read as the reverse complement.
CAGCACACTGGGCTTGAAATCCTGTGGTCCCAGGTTCGATCCCAGGCGCCGGCGAGAAACAATGGGCAGAGTTTCTTTCACCCTATGCCCCTGTTACCTAGCAGTAAAGTAGGTACCTGGGTGTTAGTCAGCTGTCACGGGCTGCTTCCTGGGGGTGGAGGCCTGGTCGAGGACCGGGCCGCGGGGACACTAAAGCCCCCGAAATCATCTCAAGATAACCTCAAGGAAAATGCACTCGAAAATATTCGAGTCAGGCCTCACGCCTGGCTTGGAGCAGAAGAGCTCTCGAAACCCACTCGAGGTATGCACAAGGATATGCAGGAAAGTGCACAAGGATTAACAGGAAATCCACGAGGTTAAGCAGGCAAATGCAATACTGACTACTAGCTCTGTAAGCACAGGAATATCCGCGAGTGTCTCCAAAGGTGACGAACGCTTTCATGGGAACATAAGCGTGAAAGCGTGTTGACATGCATGGAATAATTAGGCCAAATGTGCACACTATTCACTCACTTCTAGTGCAAGAGACGTGACAAACGTTTCCACTGAAGTTAGGGGGAAGGGACGCCATTAGTCGGAAAGCAATGCAGCATCAGAAGCCATCAACTTTCCCCACGCATATGAGCTATTGTGAAAATTTTCGGAGGATATTGGAATGCTTTTCTAAGCACTCGATAAGCACCTCCAAAGGATATCTGATCAACTAGGCTGTGACTCACACCTCAGGCTGCGAGCAGCCGCGTCCAACAGCCTGGTTGACCAGTCCAGCAACAAGGAGGCCTGGTCGAAGACCGGGCCGCGGGGACGCTAAGCCCCGAAATCACCAAGATACGCCTCAAGAAGATTCACAAATCCTGGTCAACGAGGTCGCAATAACAGCGTAGTTGTAGGGGTAACTTGTTGTTTGAAGGGTGTGAGTAGTTGTTGTTTAAGATTCAGCTATTGGGAACAAAACGGTCCAAATAGCACGGGCTATGGCGAGCCCATAAGAACAAAGGTAACTGCAGAAGGCCTATTGGCCCATACGAGGCAGCTCCTATCTATAACCACCCAATCCCACTCATATACTTGTCCAACCCGTGCTTGAAACAATCGAGGGACCCCACATCCACCACGTTACGCGGCAATTGGTTCCACAAATCAACAACCCTGTTACTGAACCAGTATTTACCCAAGTCTGTCCTAAATCGAAACTTATCCAATTTATACCCATTGTTTCGTGTTCTGTCTTGTGTTGATATTTTTAATACCCTATTAATATCCCCCCTGTTATGTCCATTCATCCACTTATAAACCTCTAAAGGGTGTGAGGGAGGACTCATTTTGCCTGCACCTCGTCCCCTCCGCCAGGGGTAGGACGAGGAACCGATCTGTTGTACACGGATCATCTGGCAACGTTGCTCAGACTAATAATGTGATTGGTTGTTTATCACGCTGCGAATAGGGAGTCGTTTATGTGCCGGGGTCCCACTTGTTCAGCCATTAAGGATTACCTGAGGCGTCCCTTTCAAGTTATTGTCGTCTGGAGTGCCTTTGTGTGTGTGTACTTATCTAGTTGTCTTTGTGGGGGTTGAGCTCTGGCTCTTTGGTCCCGCCTCTCAATTGTCAATTAACTGGTGTATAGGTTCCTGAGCCTACTGGGCTCTATCATATCTACACTTGAAACTGTATGGAGTCTGCCTCCGTGCGTGCGTGCGCGCGCGTGTTTTGTACGTACGCGCATGTAATTACCTAAGTGTAGTTACAGGATGAGAGTTACGCTCGTGGTAGTTGGGTCTTCTCAACTACAGTCTTCCATGTACTATCATGTACATATGTGGGTAGGGATCCTCTTGGACGTAAGTTCGAACCCTCGTCACATCCCTTGTGGATTTGTTCATTTGATGCATCACGCTATTGTGATTTCTGTGTGAATAATAACAACAAAAGTTTGAAATTTATTTTATCATTTCAAATGTCTTCTGGATTTATTGATAGCTTCTCCCACACTGAGTAATTATATCGTTAGTTTATTCATATTTAGTGAACGCTGTTATGTTTGTTTATTAAACAAAATCGTAGCCTGACTTTAAATTGACAGTCGGCCAAAATTAAATAAAATCTCGAGATGCAAGTTCCAATTCTCGGTCATTGGAGGCTTCGCTGTGATACGGGTTCTGGGGTAGAGTTCCTTCCAGGGGCGGGTGGAGAGATGTCTCCCGAGCCCTGGTGCGGTGGCGACGTGATCCCTCGCCACTAGAACGACCCTTTGTCCTGCAGCCCTGTTCCCTGGCGACTCCTACGGGCCTGGGGCTGCCCTGAGAGAGAGAGGGAGACACACAGACAGACAGACAGTTGGACAGAGAGACAGAGACGGACGGACAGCCAGTTCATGCAGGCCGTGGAAGGGGGGGGAGGGGGGGACTGACTTACACGAGGCAGTAGTAAGAGAAGGAAAGACCCGACTATACAGAAGAGCGTTGTGCTTGCCGGCTTGGGAGAGCATAAGAGAGATTTTACATTTATATGAGGCTCCGGTTCGTTGAAAGTGATTTGAGTGGGTCGTTTAGAGAATTTCTAGAGTGTGAAAGAAGCGTTGTGCATCTGCAACACTGTGACGCACCGGAACGCAGTGATCAGTGTGCCGAGGGTGTGTGTTGAATGCAATAGACGGAAATGCGTGACGGGAGGGCTGGTCCGGAGGGTAGACGGGACGGCTGGTCCGGAGGGTAAACTAGCAGTCTCCGTGGTGCAGTGGTAAGACACTCGCCTGGCGTTCCGCGAGCGCTATGTCATGGGTTCGTATCCTGGCCGGGGAGGATTTACTGGGCGCAATTTCCTTAACTGTAGCCTCTGTTTAACGCAACAGTAAAATGTGTACTTGGATGAAAAAACGATTCTTCGCGGCAGGGGATCGTATTCCAGGGACCATAGGATTAAGGACTTGCCCGAAACGCTACGCGTACTAGTTAGTGGCTGTACAAGAATGTGACAACTCTTGTATATATCTCAAAAAAAAAACGGGAGGGCTGGTCCGGAGGGTAGACGGGAGGGCTGGTCCGGAGGGTAGACGGGAGGGCTGGTCCGGAGGGTAGACGGGAGGGCTGGTCCGGAGGGTAGACGGGAGGGCTGGTCCGGAGGGTAGACGGGAGGGCTGGTCCGGAGGGTAGACGGGAGGGCTGGTCCGGAGGGTAGACGGGAGGGCTGGTCCGGAGGGTAGACGGGAGGGCTGGTCCGGAGGGTAGACGGGAGGGCTGGTCCGGAGGGTAGACGGGAGGGCTGGTCCGGAGGGTAGACGGGAGGGCTGGTCCGGAGGGTAGACGGGAGGGCTGGTCCGGAGGGTAGACGGGAGGGCTGGTCCGGAGGGTAGACGGGAGGGCTGGTCCGGAGGGTAGACGGAAAGGGGGTTACATGTAAGCAGAGAGGTGTGGTTTCGAGCGAAGCATGGATATTACGTATCCAGGGCGGCAAGGAGAGTGGCAGACATCAGTCTTCCTGCGAGAGGACGGACACGTCCACCTCCCCTGCCGACTGGACTCACACTAAGCTCAGCCTCTCTACTCCCGCCCGCTGCTGCAGCTGCTCCGGTAATTTTTTGTACAGCTGTGGTATGACGCTGCATATTTTCAGTATGCACGCACTTGCATAAACACTTATTTTATGATGTGTGATTTCCTCAAGAAGCAAAGACGCCTAGGCTCTTGAAGATTAGTAAGGTTCATTTGTTGATTAGGTTCTTTCCCAGCCCCCACCACTGTATTCCAGGGGCCAGATTCACGAAGCAGTTACACAAGCACTTACGAACCTGTACATCTTTTCTCAATCTTTAGCGGCTTTGTTTACAATTATTAAACAGTTAATGATCTCCGAAGCACCAGGAGGCTGTTTATAACAATAACAACAGTTGATTGACAAGTTTTTAAATGCTTGTAAACTGTTTAATAAATGAAACCAACGCCATCAAAGATTGATGAAAGATGTATACTCGTTCGTAAGTACTTGCGTAACTGCTTCGTGAAAAGGCAAACCATAGCCCGTGCTTCTTGCCCCGCTCCTGTGCCAGGCAAGTTACGGGCTCACCATAGCCCGTGCTACTTGGAACTTGTTCCGAGTAGCTGAATCTATAACAACAACTGCTTCGTGAATCTGGCCCCTGGGCCCCCCTCCCTACCCGACCGGGTCTGCGGACCCCGCCACCTGTTTCCCAGCTCTGAGCCCAACCTGTTCTGTTAAAAAGTACATCACATTTTGACGACGATGTCAACCCCCACCTCAACCCCATCACTACGTCACCACCGCCATGTCAACCATGTCAATCCCTCTTCAACCCCCTTCACTCCCGCATCGTTAACCGCCGCCTTACTCAAACAGGATTACATTACCGAGGGAGTCGAGCGTAGAGAGGAGTTACGGGAGGGAGAGAGGGAGGGAGGAAGGAAGGAGGATGGAATGGAGGGGTGGGTGGGTGGGTGGTGATTGAACATGGACTCGGAGGATTAACAAGGATATAAGTGGATTGCGGAGTGAATCACGCGAGTTCGGAGGTGGTGAGGAAGGGGTGAGGGACCTGCCTAAGGAGGCAGCTGGTGGTGGTGGGAGGAGGGGGAGGCAGCTGGTGGTGGTGGGAGGAGGGGGAGGCAGCTGATGGTGGTGGGAGGAGGGGGGGGCAGCTGGTGGTGGTGGGAGGAGGAGGGGGGGCAGCTGGTGGTGGGAGAGGAGACAGCTGGCGATGGGAGCAAGCCAGGCTAGACTTGTGAGAGTTTGGTCCACCAGGCTGTTGCTTGGAGCGGCCCGCAGGCCCACATACCCACCACAGCCCGGTTGGTCCGGCACTCCTTGAAGAACACTATACAGTTTTCTCTTGAAGATGTCCACGGTTGTTCCGGCAATATTTCTTATGCTCGCTGGGAGGATGTTGAGCAACCGTGGACCTCTGATGTTTATACAGTGTTCTCTGATTGTGCCTATGGCACCTCTGCTTTTAACTGGTTCTATTCTACATTTTCTTCCATATCGTTCACTCCAGCACGTTGTTATTTTACTGTGCAGATTAGGGACCTGGCCCTCCAATATTTTCCACGTGTATATTATTTGATATCTCTCTCGTCTCCTTTCTAGTGAGTACATTTGGAGGGCTTTGAGATAATCCCAATAATTTAGGTGTTTTATCGCGTCTATGCGTGCCGTATATGTTCTCTGTATTCCCTCTATTTCAGCAATCTTTCCTGCTCTGAAGGGGGAAATGAGTACTGAATAGTACTCAAGACGGGACAACACAAGTGACTTGAATAGTACAACCATTGTGATGGGATCCCTGGATCTGTGGTCTGAATATGAATAGTGATATATATGGTATATAATAATTTATATGAATGGTAGTCTATTATTAAATACAAAATGACGATAACCTAAACAAGTGCAAAATAATGCTTTGAAAAGTAAGCGTAATCTAGTTTGTGAAATGAATTTATATAAAATAAAATCCCCATCCCGTGGGTCCTGCCTATCCCATGGAATGTTTTGGGAAGGGTTGATTAGTGGGAAGGGGGAGGGGGGCAGGGGTTAAGGTGCGCATTGAACACCTGTTGACGATAACCTACGCAACACCTGTTGCGTAGGTTATCGTCTCCCAAGAGTAGTTGTGTTATCCTGATGCTGGTTATAATGAGAATAATGATATAGCCTCAGAGTCCATGCCAAGTAGCAAGAAAAAGAAATATATTTACTCAGGGGACCCATCCTTCTGTCCTTCTAAAGATGTATTATGAAATACGAAAGTACTTAAGGAAATTCCTTTTTCAATTCTTCCTTACTGGTCTGACATATATATATATATATATATATATATATATATATATATATATATATATATATATATATATATATATATATATATATATATATATATATATATATATATGCAACAATGATCACAAAAACACTGATCCAAGTATGCAGAATAACCACATATGAAAAATAGAAAATGCTTAACGCGTTTTCGGCTAATTCGCCTTCATCAGAGCAAAGTAGAATCAAAGTAGAGTGATTCTACTTTGCTCTGATGAAGGCGAATTAGCCGAAAACGCGTTAAGCATTTTCTATTTTTCATATGTGGTTATTCTGCATATATATATATATATATATATATATATATATATATATATATATATATATATATATATATATATATATATATATATATATATATATGCAAACAAGCCTGAATGGTCCCCAGGACTATATACAACTGAAAACTCACACCCCAGAAGTGACTCGAACCCATACTCCCACAACTGGTATGTACAGGGACGCCTTAATCCGCTTGACCATCACGACCGGACAAAAGGAAGTGATAGCCGAGGCTATATGAACCACTTCCCCGCCGGCACTCGGATGGTAATCTTGGGCATAGCATTTTATCAAATCACCTCATTCTTTGGGGCACACGTGAGGAACACAAATGCAAACAAGCCTGAATGGTCCCCAGGACTATATACAACTGAAAACTCACACCCCAGAAGTGACTCGAACCCATACTCCCACAACTGGTATGTACAGGGACGCCTTAATCCGCTTGACCATCACGACCGGACAAAAGGAAGTGATAGCCGAGGCTATATGAACCACTTCCCCGCCGGCACTCGGATGGTAATCTTGGGCATAGCATTTTATCAAATCACCTCATTCTTTGGGGCACACGTGAGGAACACAAATGCAAACAAGCCTGAATGGTCCCCAGGACTATATACAACTGAAAACTCACACCCCAGAAGTGACTCGAACCCATACTCCCACAACTGGTATGTACAGGGACGCCTTAATCCGCTTGACCATCACGACCGGACAAAAGGAAGTGATAGCCGAGGCTATATGAACCACTTCCCCGCCGGCACTCGGATGGTAATCTTGGGCATAGCATTTTATCAAATCACCTCATTCTTTGGGGCACACGTGAGGAACACAAATGCAAACAAGCCTGAATGGTCCCCAGGACTATATACAACTGAAAACTCACACCCCAGAAGTGACTCGAACCCATACTCCCACAACTGGTATGTACAGGGACGCCTTAATCCGCTTGACCATCACGACCGGACAAAAGGAAGTGATAGCCGAGGCTATATGAACCACTTCCCCGCCGGCACTCGGATGGTAATCTTGGGCATAGCATTTTATCAAATCACCTCATTCTTTGGGGCACACGTGAGGAACACAAATGCAAACAAGCCTGAATGGTCCCCAGGACTATATACAACTGAAAACTCACACCCCAGAAGTGACTCGAACCCATACTCCCACAACTGGTATGTACAGGGACGCCTTAATCCGCTTGACCATCACGACCGGACAAAAGGAAGTGATAGCCGAGGCTATATGAACCACTTCCCCGCCGGCACTCGGATGGTAATCTTGGGCATAGCATTTTATCAAATCACCTCATTCTTTGGGGCACACGTGAGGAACACAAATGCAAACAAGCCTGAATGGTCCCCAGGACTATATACAACTGAAAACTCACACCCCAGAAGTGACTCGAACCCATACTCCCACAACTGGTATGTACAGGGACGCCTTAATCCGCTTGACCATCACGACCAAAGAATGAGGTGATTTGATAAAATGCTATGCCCAAGATTACCATCCGAGTGCCGGCGGGGAAGTGGTTCATATAGCCTCGGCTATCACTTCCTTTTGTCCGGTCGTGATGGTCAAGCGGATTAAGGCGTCCCTGTACATACCAGTTGTGGGAGTATGGGTTCGAGTCACTTCTGAGGTGTGAGTTTTCAGTTATATATATATATATATATATATATATATATAAATAATATTTTATAATTTATAATTTTACGCGTGCATATAGTTGATTTGGTGGCCTTGGTGCTACAGGTGGTAAGCTGATTACTCTGATCAATATTCCTTTGTGGAGACGCTAGCTTGATGAGATTTGGGTCTCGTTGGAATATGAAGACTCCGATGATGATGCTGCTCATGGGTCGGTCTCTTTGTCAAGATGAATATGCGTGTTGGGGAAGAATACAGGTAGTTGGTGGCGTTGTTATTGGCAGGTATCGTGATAATTCATTAGACGTTGTCAATATACCAGTCTGTAAATTACTCTTTCCCTCCAGTACTCGCCTATTTGTAATTACCTATTTTGCGCTTGCGGGGGTTGAGCTTTGGCTCTTTGGTCCCGCCTCTCAACTGTCAATCAACTGGTGTAGTGTGTCCTGAACCTACTGGGCTCTATCATATCTATATTTAAAACTGTGTATGGAGTCAGCCTCCTCCACATCACTGCCTAATGCATTCCATCCGTTAACTACTCTGACACTGAAAAAAGTTCTTTCTAACGTCCCTGTGGCTCATGTGGGTACTTGGTTTCCGCCTGTGTCCCCTTGTTCGCGTCCCACCAGTGTTGAATAGTTTATCTTTGCCTACCCGGGCTCCAGTGTGTTTGTGTGTACGCTTACCCAAGCTTTGCAGTGCTTGAAGGGACCAAGCTTTAGTTCCTGGGCTCCCTCCTGTTTAGCTGGTTGACGTCTGATTGGAATGAACATCTAGTTTATTTTTTAAATGATTTAGTCCGGCACTGCAAGACGTACCGGATCAACCGGGTTGTAGTTGATATGTGGGCCTGCAGGCAGCTGCAAGCAACAGCCTGTTGGCCCAAGTTATCACAAGTCGGGATATTATCTGGAGAGGGTGTCGGGAGTTCTTCCACTCCCTGAGCCCGGCCTGAGACCAGGCTGAACTTGTGATAACTTGGTTCAACAGGCTGTTGCTTGCAGTTGCCCGCATATGTACTACAATCTGGTTGGTCTGGTACTAATTGCAAGAACTTAACCTAATTTGTTCTTGAAGAATCCACTTTTTTTTCTGGCAATATTTCTCATGCTTGCAAGAGTCTTGAACAGCTGAGGACCTCTGATGTTCAGTGCTCTCTGGTTGTGCCTGTGGCACCTCTACACCTCGCTGGTTGTGCCTATAGCACCTCTACTCCTCACTGGTTCTGTTCTGCCCTGGCCCCAGGCCGGGCTTGAGGAGTAGAAGAACTTGGGACACTATTCACTCTTCTTGCTCAGTCCAGTTGCTCAGTCCAGTTGCTCAGTCCTCTTGCTCAGTCCTCTTGCTCAGTCCTCTTGCTCAGTCCTCTTGCTCAGTCCTCTTGCTCAGTCCGCTTGCTCAGTCCGCTTGCTCAGTCCGCTTGCTCACTTGTGCCTCAGGATTAAGTTACCAGCATGTTCTTTCGTTCCCTTGTTGCTCAATTTAAACAGTTTTATCCCCTGCGTCTCATTCTTTATCGTCTGTCATCTCTTTTTACAAGGACGTGAAGTTCAGTTCTCTCTGTCTGCTCTCCCAAGTCAAGCAGGTCCCTCCCTGCGGGTCGCTCCAAGCAACAGCCTGGTGGACCAAACTCTCACAAGTCAAGCCTGGCCTCGGGCCGGGCTTGGAGTAGAAGAACTCCCAAAACCCCATCAACCAGGTATCCTACTCCCCAATCCTCCGTTGTGGGATTAGTTTTGAAGCTAACCTCAAGACTACTCATATTTTCTAATGAATTTCATTTCATATTATGAAGCGAGGCTATGATGCTGCATAATCTAGCACCGGTCTCTCGTAGGTGATGTGCAGGGCTCTGAAAGGAGCTTGGGGTATGTTTCTAACAGTTGAGATTCTTATGCTTGGTGAAAGCCACTAATGTTTTTGCTCAAGTGCCTGTTAACAACTTTCTCTTACTCAGGAAATGCGTCTATATATATATATATATATATATATATATATATATATATATATATATATATATATATATATTATATATATATGTCGTACCTAGTAGCCAGAACTCACTTCTCAGCCTACTATTCAAGGCCCGATTTGCCTAATAAGCCAAGTTTTCCTGAATTAATATATTTACTATAATTTTTTTCTTATGAAATAATAAAGCAACCCTTTTCTCTATGTATGAGGTCAATTTTTTTTATTGGAGTTAAAATTAACGTAGATATATGACCGAACCTAACCAACCCTACCTAACCTAACCTAACCTATATTTATAGGTAAGGTTAGGTTAGGTAGCCAAAAAAAGCTAGGTTAGGTTAGGTTAGGTAGGTTAGGTAGACGAAAAAACATTAATTCATGAAAACTTGGCTTATTAGGCAAATCGGGCCTTGAATAGTAGGCTGAGAAGTGCGTTCTGGCTATTAGGTACGACATATATATATATATATATATATATATATATATATATAATATATATATATATAATATATATATATATATAATATATATATATATATATATATATATATATATATATATATATATATATATATATATATATATATATATATATATATATATAATAGACATTATATATAATATGGGACAGAAAGAGAGAGCATGTGGAACAGGTCTGGCAGCCGTGAGATAGACTGGTGTATGGGAGGGGATCCAGTGGGACGTGAAATAGGTAAGAGGGAGACTAGTGAGGTGGAAGGGACCACGGGTGAGGGCTTCCCAGACTCGGCCGGGGTCTACGGCATGACTTGGTGAGTAAACTGCTCAACATTCATGCGTGGGTGAGTGAGCAGTCAGACCCCCTGAAATGTGCGTGTGTATGGACTCGCCTAGTTGTGCTTGCGGGGGTTGAGCTCTGGCTCTTTGGTCCCGCCTCTCAACGGTCAGTCAACTGGTGTACAGGTTCCTGAGCCTACTGGGCTCTATCATATCTACACTTGAAACTGTGTATTGAGTCAGCATCCACCACATCACTGCCTAATGCATTGCATTTGTGCGTGTGTGTGCACGCGTCCGTGCGCGTCGTAAAGCATAGATATTAAAACGTGTATTGGAACATTGTGGTAATGAAAGCATTGATGTATGTACACTATTGACTCCATTACCAGATGTGTAGTGACGTGTGTACTGTGATTAGGCTAATGCTGAATGAATGATTTAAACACTTGCAGTATTCATAAATTCATCAGACATATACATGAATGATCATTATGTATGATTACTTGATAGCTCGTGTGAACGTCTACTGATCACTAATACGGTTTTGAATCGACCGGAAATAGGGACGGATAAACCGGAATTGGGGAATGGATTGGTGCGGCCGTTAAACCATCGTTACCATTACTCATGCGACGAGGCGAACGGACGCCTCCAATATATCGTTGCGTCTATGTTCTTATAGATTCGGCTACTCGGAACAAGTTCCAAGTAGCACGGGCTATGGTGAGCCCGTAGTGGACTTACCTGGCACAGGAGCGGGGCAAGTAGCACGGGCTATGGTGAGCCCGTAGTGGACTTACCTGGCACAGGAGCGGGGCAAGTAGCACGGGCTATGGTGAGCCCGTAGTGGACTTACCTGGCACAGGAGCGGGGCTGTGTCTGGCTGCGTCTAGATGCAGCGGTCCCTGGGAGCCAGTTGGTCTCTATAGAGCAGAGAGAGGGGTAGTTTGGGGGGCGTGGGAAGGGGGTTGAGAGGGGGGTGGAATAGAGCCATGCTCGATTAAGCTATTCGCTAGTAGCCATGGCGAATTGATGGATCCGCGGGTTGCTGAGTGCGAATTTTGATAATGTGATTATTAGCGAGGACTCTGCTATCCCTGCTATCTACCATTTGGCTGGGATGTGCCTGGCGATGGACTAATTATATATGCTGAAAAAGCAACTTTGTTGTAATTACTGTGCGCCTGGTTGTGTGTGTTGTTGTTAGTAGGTCAACGTCGTCAGTGCCAACACCTTCTGCTCGGCGCCAACCAATTGGACGTTTTTATTTCAAGTGTTCATCGATCTGGTTGTAGTGGCTAGTGCGTAATGGAGGGGTCCCGCTCAGTGCGTGTCTGGGCCCGGCCCTCTTCCCGTGGGGCCCGGCCCTCTTCCTGAGGGCCACACCTTCCCACGAGGCCCTGTTTTGTGTCTGGGTATTCACAGGGGCCCCGGCAGACACAGGGGCCCTGTAGCTGGCGCAGGACGGACTGTGTTCTGCTGACACTCTTGATGCTACTAATTAGACCTGCCTACCAAAGCTACCATTTTTCTAGTATGTATATAATTCTCTGAGGCAGTTGCGTTTAGCCATTTATTATGCACCCTAGGGAGCCGGTCGGCCGAGCGAACAGCACGCTGGACTTGTGATCCTGTGGTCTTGGGTTCGATCCCAGGCGCCGGCGAGAAACAATGGGCAGAGTTTCTTTCACCCTATGCCCCTGTTACCTAGCAGTAAAATAGGTACCTGGGTGTTAGTCAGCTGTCACGGGCTGCTTCCTGGGGGTGGAGGCCTGGTCGAGGACCGGGCCGCGGGGACACTAAAAAGCCCCGAAATCATCTCAAGATAATCTCAAGATAATCTCTCCCTATACCTATCCCGGGAGCTGTGGTGGAAAGGGTTACAGAGGCACTGAACCCCACAGTTGTTTTAGCTAATGAGTTAACAATTTTGTGACGCTAGTTTTAAAATTTTCGTTCTATTTTACACACGTTATTTTTATACAAGTGATTTAAGAAGTGGCCTACAACTGTCTGGTTGATACCAGACAGTTGACCAGACAGTACCAGACAGTACCAGACAGTACCTGGTTGATACCTCAACTAGGTATCAACCAGTCTGTATAGAGGCAGTTTACGTCTGCGGTGAATCAGTCACACAGTTACTAGTCTTGCTCCACACCCACCCAACTGGGCGGCAGCTTTACAGTCATGTGCTCCACACCCACCCAACTGGGCGGCAGCTTTACAGTCATGTGCTCCACACCCACCCAACTGGGCGGCAGCTTTACAGTCATGTGCTCCACACCCACCCAACTGGGCGGCAGCTTTACAGTCATGTGCTCCACACCCACCCAACTGGGCGGCAGCTTTACAGTCATGTGCTCCACACCCACCCAACTGGGCGGCAGCTTTACAGTCATGTGCTCCACACCCACCCAACTGGGCGGCAGCTTTACAGTCATGTGCTCCACACCCACCCAACTGGGCGGCAGCTTTACAGTCATGTGCTCCACACCCACCCAACTGGGCGGCAGCTTTACAGTCATGTGCTCCACACCCACCCAACTGGGCGGCAGCTTTACAGTCATGTGCAAATTTGCATCCTACAGTATGCAAATTTTTTGATACTTTGCTAAGATTCCTGGCAGTACATCATTATGAATGAAGTACACATTGATGGTGATGCTATCCATCACCATCCATTGGTGATGGATACACCAATGTGATAGCACATCCATCCAATGGATAGCACTCCATTGATGGTGTGCTATCTCTGAATTCCGCGAATTTTTAAGATTAAATGATATATTGACGCAAAAGTATGCGAATAGTTCTGCTGACAGAGTTTACATTTACCTGCTTGATATCTGCTTGATGGGGTTGTGGGAGAGTTGTTCTACTCGCCCAACTCGACCACTCGGTCCCTGAGACCTACAGTGGCGGTTCTAAGGCTTAGGGGTGGATCTCCATGTTGTTGTTTCAAGACTGAGCTACTGGGAACAAAAAGTTGCAAGTAGCACGGACTATGGTGAACCCGTAGTGGACTTAACCTGGCACAGGAGCGGGGCAAGTAGCACGGGCTATGGTGAGCCCGTAGTGGACTTACCTGGCACAGGAGCGGGGCAAGTAGTACGGGCTATGGTGATCCTGTAGTGGACTTACCTGGCACAGGAGCGGGGCAAGTAGCACGGGCTATGGTGAACCCATAGTGGACTTACCTGGCACAGGAGCGGGGCAAGTAGTACGGGCTATGGTGATCCTGTAGTGGACTTGCCTGGCACAGGAGCGGGGCAAGTAGCACGGGCTATGGTGAACCCGTAGTGGACTTACCTGGCACAGGAGCGGTGCCGTAGTGTATCTGCGCTATACAAGGCTCGATATACTAATATCAAGGTGAGGGGGGGGGGAGTGATTATGTGGAAAAGTAGGAAAGAAATTTGCCTCCATTGAATTGGTTAATATCGCTTATCTATGGACTTGTAGAAGAATTTAAGTATTTCAAAAGAAGTGTTCAAAGATTAGGGAGGCTGTGGGATGAGATCAAACTCCCGCATCCCATCGTCTGGGATGCCTGATACCGATTGGGATATACATACATACATATATATATATCCCTTTGTGTGTGTTTATACCTCAAGAAACCTATTTGAACAACATTCAGGTTCTTTTTCATCTGGGACACTGGCAGACGGCGGCGTTTTAGTGGTCCAGTGGTCCATGACTCGAGGGGGGGGGGGGGGGGGGGGCAGGGGAGGGGGCGCGTGACATTACTTCCGGTGAGGGCGTGTGTCGGCGGAGTACTTGGGCCCCATACACTGTTGTTTCTCGGGTCATCTGACTTGGCACTAAATGGCCCGTGGGAACCCAACTCCCACGTGGGATAATGGTGGGATAGTACTGCCTTGCCCGGCGCTCTAATTCCATGTGCTGGCGTCCCGCTCCCTGGTCCTGTCTATGGGAGACGTCTCCCGTCACGCAGGGTGCAGTCGCACCTCCACAGATCTCCAGTATCAGCTAATGATACTGGTAATGGCTTCAAAGGGCCACCACTTACGGGCTACTCATGCCCGTGCCACCTTTTGGGTGGCTTAATCTTCATCAATCAATCTGGTTCCGGCCCGGTCCCTGTGCTGTCCCAGCTACCTTGTGCTTCAGTACTCTATTATTCACATAACGGACATAGATAAGGACACAAACTATAGTACTGTATCATGTTTTGCATATATATGTGAGATATATATAGGATATATATGTGAGAGTAGACTGGAACATACCTCCAGACTATTTGTTGGACATCTTCAAGAGGAAACTAGATTTATTCCTCCAAGGAGTGCCGGACCAACCGGGCTGTGGTGGGTATGTGGGCCTGCGGGCCGCTCCAAGCAACAGCCTGGTGGACCAAACTCTCACAAGTCAAGCCTGGCCTCGGGCCGGGCTTGGGGAGTAGAACAACTCCCAGAACCCCATCAACCAGGTATCAACCAGGTTGTCCTGGCCTCGGGCCGGGCTTGGGGAGTAGAACAACTCCCAGAACCCCATCAACCAGGTATCAACCAGGTTGTCTGGAGGTATGACAATATATTGGACACGGAGAACTTCCAATCTGATATAAATCGGGTCTTGCAATAGGCGACATGAAATAGCATGAAACTTAAAGATAAGTTCCAGCTCCTACGCTGTGGCAGAAGCTAAAATATGAAAACGGAAACCACATATGAAACGCAGTCAAATCACTATAGAAAGAAACAGTGTAGAGATCTGAGAGCAATGGTGTCGGAAGACCTTTTAAAGAACACAATGGAGAAGCTGTCACAACTGCAAGAAAAATGGCAGGTTGGATAACATAAACAAGGTATGCCATACCAATGATGGTTTTCAAAACACTAATACTCTCTTGAATGAAATACTGTTGCACACTAACAGCCCCTTACAAAGCTGGAGAAATTGCTGACCTAGAGAACGTGCAAAGGTACATTACCGCTAGAAGCCACTGTATAAAAACACATGAATTATTGGTACCGATTGCAATTTTAAAATCTGTATTCTCAAGGGCTCAGGCGGGAGAGATACACAATAATTTACACATGGAAAATATTAGAGGGCCTGGTTCTAAATCTGCACACAGAAATAACACCACATGCGACCAGCAGGATGGCAGGATGTGCATAATACCACCGATGAAAAGCAAATGTGCAACTGGTAATCTTGAGAGAGAACTATCAATATCAGAGGCGCGAGACTGTTTAACACATATCTAACACGTGTGTTGGATATGTTGTTTGTAGTGGGCAATACTGTCCACTACACATAAGGGGCATAACTGGCCGACCCCTCACAGTGTTAAAGAGAGAATTTGACAAACACCTCCAAAGGATACCTGATCAACCAGGCTGTGACTCAAACGTCAGACTGCGAGCAGCCGCGTCCAACATCCTGGTTAACCAGTCCACAGCTAAAAGGCCTGATAAGAGATCTTGCCACAGGGACATATATCTTCGGAATTACTACGAGGTAAAGGCTAGGTAAGGTAGCCCCGGTCCCACAATCCCCGCCTTGCAGATCCCGTCACACTGTCTGTGCCAAGTAAACTCCGTGACACAGATCCCGTCACACTGTGCCAAGTAAACTCCGTGACACAGATCCCGTCACACTGTGCCAAGTAAACTCCGTGACACAGATCCCGTCACACTGTGCCAAGTAAACTCCGTGACACAGATCCCGTCACACTGTGCCAAGTAAACTCCGTGACACAGATCCCGTCACACTGTGCCAAGTAAACTCCGTGACACAGATCCCGTCACACTGTGCCAAGTAAAGTCCATGACACAGATCCCTGTCATGTGGTCCTACAAGCTTGGTAATCCCAGAAGGAAGTGAGGCAGCGGCTCATGGCTGGTGTTTGTTGATACCTGTGACTGTTTGCCCAGCCCGGGTTTGTTGGATTACTGCAGCTGAGCAAATGAGTCAACTTATAATTCATGTGAGTGTTTCTGGCGCATCTCACCACACGTCGTGGCGGGAGAGGTAACCACTTGCTCGGCGTTCTCCCTTGGAACTTGATGCAGCAGTTCTCAACAATTGCCGGCGGTTGAAACCTGTCCTTCATCGGCTCATTAATTTCCAGGATAATTGCATGTGTTTAAGAGGAGTGTAGAGAGGAGGAGGACGTTGGGCGTTGCTGTGCCTGGTGCTGGTGGTGGTGGTGGAGAGGGCAGGATGGGTCCCCTGTGTGGTGTCCTTGTGGCTGGTGATCCACCTGCCAAGTATGGTAGTCACCCTCCACCACTGTGGCTGGCGGGACCTCCCCCAGTCACACTCCTCCCTTCCCCAGTCTGGCGGAGAGCCCTTCTCTCCATCCCCCAGTCTGGCGGAGAGCCCTTCTCTCCATCCCCCAGTCTGGCGGAGAGCCCTTCTCTCCATCCCCCAGTCTGGCGGAGAGCCCTTCTCTCCATCCCCCAGTCTGGCGGAGAGCCCTTCTCTCCATCCCCCAGTCTGGCGGAGAGCCCTTCTCTCCATCCCCCAGTCTGGCGGAGAGCCCTTCTCTCCATCCCCCAGTCTGGCGGAGAGCCCTTCTCTCCATCCCCCAGTCTGGCGGAGAGCCCTTCTCTCCATCCCCCAGTCTGGCGGAGAGCCCTTCTCTCCATCCCCCAGTCTGGCGGAGAGCCCTTCTCTCCATCCCCCAGTCTGGCGGAGAGCCCTTCTCTCCATCCCCCAGTCTGGCGGAGAGCCCTTCTCTCCATCCCCCAGTCATGCGGGAAAGTGGACATCCTGGCCGCGAGGCAAGATAAGGCACTGTCCATCATGTCTTGCTGGCCCGCCGCTGTCATTACGGCCCGAGATGGCTGTCGATAGTGACAGGTAAATAAAGTGGAGGAAATCTGCGTCAGAAGTGATCACGCGCAATGTCGCGGGACAGCATCTCGCTCTGCTCTTCCCGTGATTATCCCGAACATCGCCAAGATCTTGCGGCTGTGGTGCGGGAAGGTAGAGGAGCTGGTATATCCCTAGCGCAGTTACATTTACCTGGGCTGTAGGAGACTTGAACCGCGGACCCCACGTGTACGAGGCCGAAGCGCCGTGTACGAGGTTCTGCCTCAGTGTGGTGTACTCACCAAGCTTATTCAATTTTTTACTATACCTTTTAGAGTGCGTTTAGGGCATCAGAGGGTATATACATAAACATATTAACAATATACCTTCTCATAAAATACCTACAAGCAAATAGTGTGCCTGATGTTCTGTGAAAAAGAATGCTGGATGAATTTTGGCAAAAGGAATAAGTGTGTAACGTGTCTTGTATCAGAGTTGATCTGTTGGGTGGTGGTGTGTTGAGGTATATAGGCGACGGGTACAGTTGGGTGGGTGGGCGTACCTGGGGCATACCTGGAGCCAACCAACAGCCTGGTTGACCAGACGACCAACCAGGAGGCCTGGTCGACCAGACGACCAACCAGGAGGCCTGGTCGGAGCACGGGCCGTAGGGCCCGTGCTTTTTGCAGAAGCCGAGGCTTCTGAGAGTTCAACTCTTCGAAGCCCGGCCGGAGGCCAGGCTTGACTTGTAATAGCTTGGTCCAACAGGCTGGTGTTTGGAGCGGCTCGCATGCCCACAATATCCACTACAGCCTGGTTGGTCCGGCACTTCTTGCAAGAACTGATCTAGGTGCCTCTTGAATCCATCCACCATACATATATCCGTGTAGTGGGTGTACCTATGTACCGTGTATGTCACTGTAGGTGCGTGCGTGTAGCATATGTGCTGTGTTGTGTAGGGTGTGGTGAGGGTCAGGCAGGTCCCCCAGGGTTGAGGGGCTCGCTCACTCCCAGCCAGCTCAACAGGATCATTTCACTTGAGTGACTCCCATCCTCTGGAAAATTAGTCTGCGCCTCCTATGGAGCGTATTTGCTCCAAAAGATTTTCAAATTGAACTAAATGTGGATTGTTGTTGTTCTGTTTATATATATATATATATATGTATGTATATATGTATGTATATATATGTGTATATATATATGTATATATATATATATGTATATATATATATATGTATATATATATATAAAATATATATATATATATATAAAATTTTATATATATACATATAATATATGTATATATATAAAACGGATGTTTCCCACGAAGTCAGCGACATGGAAAACGATTCTTCGGGACTTCGGGAGAGAACGCGCGGCTTTTTCGGTTTATTGAAATGATCACCCTGTACCCGGTCCTTTACTGGCCTAGTTGTGCTTGCGGGGGTTGAGCTCTGGCTCTTTGGTCCCGCCTCTCAACTGTCAATCAACTGGTGTACAGGTTCCTGAGCCTACTGGACTTTGTCATATCTACACTTGAAACTGTGTATGGAGTCAGCCTCCACCACATCACTGCCTAATGCATTCCATCTATATGCGCGCGAGAGAGTTCTTATCTGACCAAGTTCAGTTTTCTTCGTGTAGATTCCTTGATAAGAGTGATGGTTGTCGACGGATCTCACTAGGTAGTAGACTGATACACGCTGAAATTGCAGCAACGTGATATATCTGTGAGGAGATCTTTGGAGCAGGACGGTGAGTCTCTCTTGACTCACCTCAGATAGTATCTTACTCTGATCTTAAAAGGCTTTGTTGATATGTATTAGACAGTTTATGCGCTCCGAAGCACCACCAGGTTGTTTAAAACAACAATAACCATGGGTTGTTTAGTTTCGCACCTCGTAAGCTGTTTATTAAATGTAAACAGTGCCACTAGGTTTTATAAGTGGGCACTTGAGGTGCTTAATGAATCCTTGCCTAAGTCTGGTATATCGTACGACTGGGTACTTTGTTGGCCTCTCCTTGTGTTGTTTGAGCAGACAAGACTAACCAGTAAAAGTAGATACTAGGAGGTTACCTTGAGGTGTTTTCGGGCCTTAGCGTCCCCGCGGCCCGGTCGTCGACCAAGCCTCCTGGGCCTGGTCGTGTGTGTTAGGCTTCGGAGATAAAAGCCATGACAACAACAAGTGTCTTCAAGCAAACTGCAGGTAATATTTTTGTATTGACAAACAGCGCTAGAAAAGCTGAGACAGGTTTCTTGTCCACAAAACAAGTTGTAGCGAGTTGTTTATTAACTTGAGGAGCTTCGGAAAGGCGCAAGGGAAGATTAACAGCTGTACAGCTGAATGGAAAAATGAAATGCTTGATAAATTCCTCCCAAAAGATACCTGATCTACCGGGCTGTGATTTATACGTCAGACTACAAGCAACGGAGTCGTTAACAGTTTGGTTGACCAGACCACCAACGAGGGGACCATCTGGTCACCACTTGGTCCGGGAGACATCTCCCGTCACGCAGGGTGCAGTCGCACTTCCACAGATCTCCAGTATCAGCTCTTGATACTGGTGATGGCTCCAAAGGGCCACCACTTACGGGCTATTCATGCCCGTGCCACCTTTTGGGTGGCTTAATCTTCATCAATCAATCAATCACCAACGAGGGACCGCGGGGGCATTAACTTCCAGAACCTATCACAAGGTCGATAGTTTCATAGAACCTGTCCTCCCACCTAATACGTATTATATTTTACGGAATAGACCATTCCGCTAAAATTCCGACGTATAATATCGACGTACTTTCATTCATACTACCAGTCTCCGTGGTGCAGTGGAAAGACATTCGCCTGGCGTTCCGCGAGCGCTTTGTCATGGGTTCGTATCCTGGCCGGGGAGGATTTACTGGGTGCAAATCCTTAACTGTAGTCTCTGTTTAACTCAACAGTAAAATGTGTACTTGGTTGTAACAAGGATTCTTCGCGGCGGGGATCGTATTCCAGGGACCTGCCCGAAACGCTACGCGTACTAGTGGCTCTACAAGAATGTAACAACTCTTGCAGGCGATGAGTCACAATAACGTGGCTAAAGTGTGTTGACCAGACCACACACTAGAAGGTGAAGGGACGACGACGACGTTTCGGTCCGTCCTGGACCATTCTCAAGTCGATTGTCGACTTGAGAATGGTCCAGGACGGACCGAAACGTCGTCGTCCCTTCACCTTCTAGTGTGTGATCTGGTTAACAACTCTTGTATATATCTAAAAAAAAATACTCAATGGTGTAAGGCGTGGATGCTTGGGTAAGGTTGCAAGGCAAGCATCTTGGAGTAGAAGAACTCCTAGAACCCCATCCTTACCTTGAGGTTACCTTGAGGTGCTTCCGGGGCTTAGCGTCCCCGCGGCCCAGACGTCGACCAGGCCTCCTGGTTGCTGGACTGATCAACCAGGCTGTTGGAAGCGGCTGCTCGCAGCCTGACATATGGGATCAAGCCGGTAAGCATCTTGAGACGCTTGGATGCTTACGTATCTGGTAAGGTAAAACAGCTGCGGGGTTTATTCTACGTAGTGGAAGACTGGGAAGACGAGAGGGTGAAAATTGATTGATAAAGATTAAGCCACCCAAGAGGTGGCACGGGCATGAATAGCCCGTAAGTGGTACAATTTTTTTTTCCCCCAGTGTTCTGAGGTTGCTTTTAACCATCAAGTTGTTATCGTGGGGGAGGATACTGCTTCACAGTCTTTATGAGGGTGTCCAGCTGCTGAGAGGGTGAAACACCGTCCCCATGACTTCAATCATTCAACTCATGAGTTCTGAGAAGCGATGGAGTATGCTGCTGGAGTTGCCAGATGGGCGGCTCAAATTTGTCATCGTTCCTTCTTTTTTTTCTTTTTTTTCTTCTCTCTCTCTCCTGCAGGTAATTTATGAAGCTAACTATTATTGTAATCAGCGGCTCCACGGGGCAGCAGGATTATTAGTTCATTTTCTGCCAGCAGCACTGTGGGTCCGTATTACCATAACCTGTACAACAGTCATTAGTTCACCAAACTACCACCGCCGTCGCTGTCTCCCCCATTACCCCCTACCCCCTCCCCCCTATCCACTACCCCAACCCCATCCTCTCTTACACACTCGCCACCTACGTTGCAGCCACCATTGTCAATATACCTAGTCTACTGACCATTAGGAACCCCCCCCCTCACCCCCCCACCCCACTCCACTGACCATTAGGACCCCCCCCCCCACCCACTGCACAATCACCCGCACCTTCACCACCGTCCGTAACACGTGTCTGTTTAATTAGCCACCGCTGACTCTTCCCACCTCACCATCAATCGTCGTGATGCTGTCCCCATTTTCTTCATTACTCCTATCACCATTCCTCTTCACTATCATCACTGCCCCCCCCCCCCCCCATCCTCCTTCCCTCTTACCTCATCACTCACCATTATCATCATCTCAACTCCCCTGTTTCCCCCCCATGCTGGCCCCTCCCACCAAGCATCTTGGTAGATCAAGCATCTCCCCAAGATGCTTGTAAACATCTTCAGCATCTTCCAATAAGCATCCTTCCTCCCTCTCTACTTCTCTCCCACCTTCTCTTTCTACCTTTCACGTCTAGTACCTTTCCACTGCCTCTTTAATCCCAGGCGGCCAACAGAACGGGCCAAAGGAGGATGATATATCGTCTGGGCGGCCTCAGTAAGCTCCACCTTCTAATTCAATAAGAAGCAAGTGGCAGGCGTGCGTGCAACGGGCCGGGGTCATGGGCTGGGTATGACCAATAAATAACCCCGTGGCTTCTCTGCAATCACGGGCCTAACCACTGGCCCCACGGGAGGTGGTTGAGTGGGGGGGGGGGGGGGTGTGGGGATAGGGGAAGGGGGGCGGTAAATGGGGGAGACTCTGCTACACGTTTACAAAACTGTGAGAAATAATAATGGGTAAGTGTTGTACAGAGGTTGTGAGAGGTTGGTTGTGTTGGCATGCGGCGTCGTAGTTGATCGACTAGCACGTCCCAGGCAAACAGCCTGGTGGACCAAGCTCTCGCAAGTCAAGCCTGGCCTCGGGCCGGGCTTGGGGAGTAGGACGACCCCAGAACTCCATCAACCAGGCGGTTGGAGGTCGGGCTGGGGGAGTAGAAGAACCCCCAGAACCCCATCAAGTAGGGGGTTGAAGGCCAGGCTTGGGGAGTAGAAGAACCCCCAAAACCCCATCAAGCAGCCGGTTGGAGGCCAGGCTTGGAGAGTAGAAGAACCCACAGAACCCTATCAAGCAGGCGGTTGAAGGCCAGGCTTGGAGTAGAAGAACCCCTAGAACCCCATCAAGCAGGCGGTTGGAGGCCAGGCTTGGAGAGTAGAAGAACCCCTAGAACCCCATCAAGCAGGCGGTTGGAGGCCAGGCTTGGAGTAGAAGAACCCCCAGAACCCCATCAAGCAGGCGGTTGGAGGCCAGGCTTGGAGAGTAGAAGAACCCACAGAACCCTATCAAGCAGGCGGTTGAAGGCCAGGCTTGGAGTAGAAGAACCCCTAGAACCCCATCAAGCAGGCGGTTGGAGGCCAGGCTTGGAGTAGAAGAACCCCTAGAACCCCATCAAGCAGGCGGTTGAAGGCCAGGCTTGGAGTAGAACAAACCCCCAGAACCCCATCAAACAAGCGGTTGCTTAGTTACTGTAATGCTTGACCTCATCCAGGGAAGCTACAGCAGGTTCTTGCTGTAACGCAGACAAGTGTACGTTGTTGACGTGATGGCGCCGGTGTGGAGAAATGCATCCTGGGCGCGGGGTTGCACCACCACCACCACACAAGACACTCATAAATCAGAGAGCGTATAGACCATTGCCGTATACAGCAGGTAAACTAGGCTCTAAATTATCATCCTGTTTGGTGGCGGTCTTGAAGGTGAGCGAGGGAAGACTTCGCTCTGTTGTGTGGTCTACTTCGGCGCGGGACTTGCTCGCTACACGTCTCTTGAGAACTTTATGTACAGCTTGTCCTGCTTAAGATGGTCTTAAATTAAAGTTCTTGGTAATCAATGTTTTGAGTGTTTATTAAACAAAAAAGTGTATCATGGGTATTATAATAATAAATATCTGTTACATGTTTTTACATTTTATAATCAAGTTTACTTACTTGATTGTACATTAAATTTACTTACTTACTGATGTACATTAAATTTACTTACTTACTGATGTACATTAAATACAGGTATGATATTTATACTCATAATACTTGTGGACCATTTCGAGAGTTGTACTTGCAGCCTGGGCTGTGGCTAGCCTTTCCGGGTAATTGTCAGGGGCCAGATTCACGAAGCAGTTACGCAAGCACTTACGAACCTGTACATCTTTCCTCAATCTTTGGCGGCTTTGTTTACAATTATTAAACAGTTAATGAGCTCCGAAGCACCAGGAGGCTGTTTATAACAATAACAACAGTTGATTGGCAAGTTTTCATGCTTGTAAACTGTTTAATAAATGTAAACGTAGCCGTCAAAGATTGAGGAAAGATGTACACGTTCGTAAGTGCTTGCGTAACTGCTTCGTGAATCTGGGTCTGTCTTCGTGGCCCACATATTGTCCACGTTTGAAACCTATCTCAGTTTTTAATTGTTTTTTTTTTCGAGTTATCTTCTCTCCATACCAAGGTGGTCAATATGGATGTTCTGAGGCAGTCTTGGTAGTTTGTGATTTTATTCAAGTAGTAAATGATCTGTGTGTGTGTGTGTACTCACCTAGTTGTGTTTGCGGGGATTGAGCTTTGCTCTTTCGGCCCGCCTCTCAACTGTCAATCAACTGGTGTACAGATTCCTGAGCCTACTGGGCTCTATCATATCGACACTTGAAACTGTGTATGGAGTCAGCCTCCACCACATCACTGCCTAATGCATTCCATCCGTTAACTACTCTGACACTGAAAAAGTTCCTTCTAACGTCCCTGTGGCTCATGTGGGTACTCGGTTTCCACCTGTGTCCCCTTGTTCGCGTCCCTCCAGTGTTGAATAGTTTTATCCTTGTTTACCCGTGTGTGTGTGTGTGTGTGTGTGTGTGTGTGTGTGTGTGTGTGTGTGTGTGTGTGTGTGTGTGTGTGTGTGTGTGTGGCCTGCCTTCACGGCAACATGTGTTACAGTGTATCCTTAAAACTTACGTGTCATAAGTATTCAATGAGCAACTCTGCACTTACACGCGCAGAGTTGTAGAGTCCGAGACATAACAATAAGGTAATTTTAGAATGCTACATTAGCTTTATAATCTTGTCTGTGTAGATACCTTGGGGCGCCGGTGGCTGTGTGGATAGCACGCTGGACACGTGATCCTGTGGCCCGAGTTCGATTCCCGGCGCCGGCGAGAAACGACGATAGGCAGAGGTTTTCAAACTGATGTTTGTTACCTAGCAGTAAATAGGTACCTGGGAGTTAGTCAGCTGTCACGGGCTGCTTCCTGGGTGTGTGTGTGTGGGGGGGGGGGAATAGTAGTAAGTAACAGTTGATTGACAGTTGAGAGGCGGGCCAAAAGAGCAGAGCTCAACCCCCGCAAGAACAACTAGATGAATACAACTAGGTGAATACGTGATGGGGGTGTACCCCTACAGCTGGTATCTGTCAGAAGGTAACTTTGGATTTGTGATATTAGACCATTCCGCTGCTCCTCCCCCCCCCCCATCTTCTCCCTCTCCTCCCCCATCTTCTCCCTCTCCTCCCCCATCTTCTCCCTCTCCTCCCCCATCTTCTCCCTCTCCTCCCCCATCTTCTCCCTCCTACCCTCTCCACCACCACCTCCCCAATGATGCTGGTCCTAAAACTCGTCTTCCATCTTCTAATCTTCCGCCTCCCTTCACCCCCACCCCACCTCCCCCACCCCATCACCCACACCCCCCCATCCCATCACCCCCACCCCACCTCCCCCACCCCACCCAGCGACTCTGGCCGCCATAACTCTCCGGAGCGTGGTGGTGTGTTTAGCATATTCAACACTCGGGTTTCACACGGTGACGAATGAAGCAGTGTATCAGATACCAAGCGGAGAGAAATGGAACATTAAAAGTAGAATCGCGACTCGTCGTTCAAGCAAAGGAGCAGTGGACACGTTGACGAGGAGGGGGATAACGAGGTGATATCTGTGCCGGGCTCTTCCAAGGTGATATCTGTCCCGGGCTCCTCGGAGGTGATACGGCTCCTCCACTCCCCTGCCTGCGGTGTGTGTGTGCTTGCCAGTAAACAGTTTACAGGCTTTTGACGGGTCTGTAGCAACAGGGAAGCTGAGGAGGTTTACAGGAGGGGGGGGTGTATAGCGTTATCGTCCTGGTGGTGGGAAAATGAGGATACTTTGCAACAAGGTGTTATCTTTTCCTGTTATTGATGAGAGAGAGAGAGAGAGAATATATAGATGTAGATATAGAGATATAGATAGATGCAGAGAGATAGATAAAGATACACAGATAGAGATAGAGAGATAGCTTGCTTGCATGCTTGCTTCAATGGTCTCCAAGCCAATAAATCACCAAGAACTCTATGACCCAACAAGGATTCGAACCTGCGTTACTAGGGCTCACCCCACTGGCGTAGAGCTGATACCACTCACCAGTGGGGACTGGTAACCCAAGTTCGTATCCTGGTCAGGTCAGTGTTCTTAGCTGATATATATCTAAGCTGTCAGGGCGCCTGATTGCTGGGTGGACAGCGCTTTGGATTCGTAGTCCTGAGGTTCCGGGTTCGATCCCCGGTGGAGGCGGAGACAAATGGGCAAAATGTTTTTTACACCTGATGCCCCTGTTACCTAGCAGTAAATAGGTACCTGGGAGTTAGACAGCTGCTTCCTAGGGGGGGGGGTGTAATAAAAAAGGAGGGGACGGTAAGCCCCGAAATCGTCTCAAGATAACCCCAAGATCTCGAGATAACCTACGCAGAAGCATCTTGAGGTTATCTTGAGATGATTTCGGGGCTTTAGTGTCCCAGCGACCCGGTCCTCGACCAGGCCTCCTTTTTGTTACACATCCCCCAGGAAGCAGCCCGCAGCAGCTGTTTAACTCCCAGGTACTTACTTACTGCTAGGTGAACAGAGCATCAGGTGAAAGAAATATTTTGCCCATTCGCCTCCACCGGGTTGTGGGTAGAATTAGAGGAGAGGGTATGGGGGTGGTGTACTTGATCTGTACCTAATGTTACCTTGGAGTTATCTTGGAGTTGTTCCGGGGCTTAGCGTCCCCGCGGCCCGGTCCTCGACCAGGCTTCCTCGTTGTTCGACTGGTCAACCAGGCTGGTACTAGTGTGGGGTTGCTTCTTGGGCCACTTGTACCCCGGCTTGATATCTTCTTGATACCTTCTTGATGGGGTTCTGGGAGTTGTTCTACTCCCCAAGCCCGGCCCGAGGCCAGGCTCGACCCCTACCATCCCCCACCAAAGTGGCCGCCTATTGTACCACTAGTGTACTCACCTATTTGTGCTTGCAGGATCGAGCATTGACTCTTGGATCCCAAAGTGTGGGAGTGTGGTGGAGTGTGTTGGAGTGTGTGTGTGTGTGTTGGGGTCTCACTCCCGGCCCCACTCACCAATATTTTTACCCCCACCACATTTTTCTATTGCATAAAGTGAGAGAGAATTTTAGCTTGAAGGAAATGGAGAGAATAGTTTAGGCATCGTAAAAACTCTCCTTAGCCCCGGCCACAAAGCACACTCCAGCATCTATCCTGCTTCGCTCCCCCACTACCCTCTCTCTATCCTGCTTCGCTCCCCGCTATCCTCTCTCATTATCAAACTTTCCTCGGCCTCTCTCCATCGTCCCGGAGTCTTTCTCTTGTCATAAGTTAAGAGCGCGTTGAAACTTACGTTAGCAGGGGCTCCGGTATTCCGTTAGCGGGGCTCCGGTATTCCGTTAGCGGGGGCTCCGGTATTCCGTTAGCGGGGGCTCCGGTATTCCGTTAGCGGGGGCTCCGGTATTCCGTTAGCGGGGGCTCCGGTATTCCGTTAGCGGGGGCTCCGGTATTCCGTTAGCGGGGGCTCCGGTATTCCGTTAGCGGGGGCTCCGGTATTCCGTTAGCGGGGGCTCCGGTATTCCGTTAGCGGGGGCTCCGGTATTCCGTTAGCGGGGGCTCCGGTATTCCGTTAGCGGGGGCTCCGGTATTCCGTTAGCGGGGGCTCCGGTATTCCGTTAGCGGGGGCTCCGGTATTCCGTTAGCGGGGGCTCCGGTATTCCGTTAGCGGGGGCTCCGGTATTCCGTTAGCGGGGGTTCCGGTATTCCGTTAGCGGGGGCTCCCGTATGCCGTTAGCGGGGCTCCCGTATGCCGTTAAGTTCCCCATTATTCTATTCAGTTACCCCACCACATTCCATTAACGGTATCCCATATTTCGCTCTTTATCCCCCCCCCCCCACCCTCCTAGGTCACCCAACCTAACTTAACCCGGCCCATCCTAACTTAACCCGGCCCAACCTAACTTAACCCGGCCCATCCTAACTTAAACTAACCTAACACAATCTAACCAAGCTGGACCCAACCGAACTTAACCAGACCTAACGGAAATAAGCGATAAAATGTTGTTTCATGCTCTCAATGTACTCTCTAGAAAGGAGACGAGAGAGATACCAAATAATATACACGTGGAAAATACTGGAGGGCCAGGTCCCAAATCTACACAGTAAAATAACAACGTACTGGAGTGAACGATATGGAAGAAAATGCAGAATAGAACCAGTGAAGAGCAGAGGTGCCATAGGCACAATCAGAGAACACTGTATAAACATCAGAGGTCCGCGGTTGTTCAACGTCCTCCCAGCGAGCATAAGAAATATTGCCGGAACAACCGTGGACATCTTCAAGAGGAAACTGGACTGGTTTCTAAGAAGTTCCGGACCAACCAGGCTGTGGTGGATATGTGGGCCTGCTGGCCGCTCCAAGCAACAGCCTGGTGGACCAAACTCACAAGTCAAGCCTGGCCTCGGGCCGGGCTTGGGGAGTAGAATTCCTTCCAGAACCCCATCAAGCAGGTATCCTTTCTGGTAGAAATATTCCAGGTTCGGGGTTGTCCTCCGATCTATTCCTCCTCCTCCTCCTCCATACCTACGTAGGCATACTTTCCATCCCTACGTTCTTTCTGGTGGTTCCTTAAGGAAGCTCCATTTCTCCTCGAGTCAGAGCTGTTCTGTGGTCCGTCGCCTTCCGCACCGACGTTATATATCATGACCCTTAAGGTCATTATTCCCAGCACTTAACAATTATTCGGACTGAAATGACTAGATGGCGCATCTTATCTCCCGCTTGCATCTCTGCCTCGCTGCTGCTGCTGCTGCTGCTGCTTCTGCTGCTGCTGCTGCTGCTTCTGCCAGTGGTGGTGCTGTGGTGGACCAGTGCACGGAGTGGTGGCGTGAATGTCCTTATGAATTACTTCCCTCTTCCCTCGTATGCGCTACGGCCAAATATCGACGTAATTCAAAAAATATATCTATTTCCCAATTAAACTACTTGATAACGTGATCCAACAGGCTGTTGCTACAGAGCTGCTGTATTCACCACACAGCATTCTACACATGTTGTAGGTGAGCAGAGCGCTGAGCTACAAGCACGGGGCGCACTGAACTGGGAACGAAGAGGGAAGAAGAGAGGCAGGACAAGAGAATGAAGGAGAAAGAGAAAAGGAAAGATGAGAGGAGGGTAGGAGAGAAGAGGTTTGAGGTCCAAGCAAAGGGTATTAATTCACCCATGTGGACGGTGAAGGTTCCTTTATGGGGTAGCTAGAAGGAAGGTGGGCGGTGAAGGTTCCTTTATGGGGTAGCTAGAAGGAAGGTGGGCGGTGAAGGTTCCTTTATGGGGTAGCTAGAAGGAAGGTGGGCGGTGAAGGTTCCTTTATGGGGTAGCTAGAAGGAAGGTGGGCGGTGAAGGTTCCTTTATGGGGTAGCTAGAAGGAAGGTGGGCGGTGAAGGTTCCTTTATGTGGTAGCTAGAAGGAAGGTAAACCAAAAGACGCTAGTCCGGACACCCTGATAATGACGAGTGTGGTAGTAGTGCTCACTGGTAAACTGGCCGTGAGGGCGGGTATCCCATCCTTGGTTTACAATGCTGATTGGCTGCAGGGAAGGCCAAGCCGGCCCGCTCTTAGTCCAGTTCTTGACACCTCTTCCTAGGAATATGGTGTTGCAGGAGCCCAGTAGCAGGCTGGCAGGTAGCAGGAGCCCAGTAGCAGGCTGGCAGGTAGCAGGAGCCCAGTAGCAGGCTGGCAGGTAGCAGGAGCCCAGTAGCAGGCTGGCAGGTAGCAGGAGCCCAGTAGCAGGCTGGCAGGTAGCAGGAGCCCAGTAGCAGGCTGGCAGGTAGCAGGAGCCCAGTAGCAGGCTGGCAGGTAGCAGGAGCCCAGTAGCAGGCTGGCAGGTAGCAGGAGCCCAGTAGCAGGCTGGCAGGTAGCAGGAGCCCAGTAACAGGCTGGCAGGTAGCAGGAGCCCAGTAGCAGGCAGGCAGGTAGGAGCAGCCCAGTAGCAGGCTGGCAGGTAGGAGCAGCCCAGTAGCAGGCTGGCAGGTAGCAGGAGCCCAGTAGCAGGCTGGCAGGTAGGAGCAGCCCAGTAGCAGGCTGGCAGGTAGCAGGAGCCCAGTAGCAGGCTGGCAGGTAGCAGGAGCCCAGTAGCAGGCTGGCAGGTAGGAGCAGCCCAGTAGCAGGCTGGCAGGTAGGAGCAGCCCAGTAGCAGGCTGGGAGGTAGCAGGAGCCCAGTAGCAGGATGGCAGGCAGGTAGCAGGAACAAAGTCTGGATCAGGAACAGCTTTGTATTATATGTGTTCAAGCACAGATACAAGCCTATGGAGCCGTGCCACTGGTTGGAGGTATAGTCCAGCATTAAGATGCAACGGGTGGGATACAAGATCTCAGAGGAGAAAATGACAGCTTTCATCCACATTAGGATAATGGAGCGATATTACAGTGTTGTAGAGACGGCAGCAGTAACATTGACCACAGGGGCCATCACTTGCAGCCCTCACCAGTGATCATAAGTATTTATCATACATAGCGCGAGATGGGGGCAAGAGTTTGATCCCAATCTTGATGAAGGACACTGTAGGTTTCCTCTGGGAAATGGCTCTGTGATTACCCACTAAGGTGCCGCTTAGTTAGATAATGAGACGTTCTTGAAGTTATGTCTCGCCTTGCGTTAGCGTGTTCTTACGAAGGTCTTGTATCAATCTTGTGCGGGGATTTCTTTAAAACACCCTGCAGCGTTTTCTTCGCTGTCACTTGTACGTTTCTCCTGGCTGGTCTGAAGGCGATATAACTGTTGCTTGGAGCGGCCAGTAGGGCAGCTCCAAGCAACAGCCTGGTGGACCACATCCACCACAGCCCGATTGGTCTGGCACCTCTTGAAGAAAACTATCTAGTTTTCTCTTGAATATATCCACGGTTGTTCCGGTAATATTTCCATTACTGTGTACCATGTGAAGTGTTACTGTGATTGGCGTGGAGTGAGGCACTGTGCACCGTACCGGTCGGCCGAGTGGACAGCACGCGGGACTTGTGATCCTCTGGTCCCGGGTTTGATCCCAGGCGCCAGCGAGAAATAATGGGCAGAGTTTTTCACCCTATGCCCCTGTTACCTAGCAGTAAAATAGGTACCTGGGTGTTAGTCAGCTGTCACGGGCTGCTTCCTGGGGGTGGAGGCCTGGTCGAGGACCGAGCCGCGGGGACACTAAAGCCCCGAAATCATCTTAAGATAACCTCAAGATAACCGTTACTGTGAAGGCAGTGAGAGCCAGGAGCTTTCTGACAAGAAATGGGTAGCTGAGGAGGATACGCTAGCTCATCATCCTTTTATAGCTGTATGGGGAGATTTAGCTGCATGGGGCCGCTCTACCATTGGCTGCTGACCAATAATGTGGTATAAGGGTATGTAAGGCGGTTCCAGTCGACACCTATCTACGACCCACTCATTAATACAATTTAAAGATGTACCTACATAGGAACAAGCTGCAATGGGGGATGAAAAAAGGGTCGTTAATTCTAAATTGCCTCGCACAAAGATATCACTGTTCACTGTAAAACAGGTATTAATACTTTATGTTTATTGGCCAGTAGCGAAGCCAGATTTTGTAAGGGGAGGTGGTGATTGGTTAAGCAGTGAGAGGTGACGGGGCAGGATTTAGTATACGGAGGGATTTAAGTGTCAAGAATGAGGGAGCGAACAGTAGTGTGTGTGTGTGTGTGTGTGTGTGTGTGTACTCACCTAGTTGTGTTTGCGGGGGTTGAGCTCTGGCTCTTTGGTCCCACCTCTCAACCGTCAATCAACAGGTGTACAGGTTCCTGGGCCTACTGGGCTCCATCATATCTACATTTGAAACTGTGTATGGAGTCAGCCTCCACCACATCACTGCCTAATGCATTCCATTTGTCAACCACTCTGACACTAAAAAAGTTCTCTCTAATATCTCTGTGGCTCATTTGGGCACTCAGGTTCCACCTGTGTGGAAACTGTGTGTGTTTGGGGGGGGGGGGTGTAAAGGTGAGGCAGATAAGCCCAGCCGAGGCATCGGGGAATAGAACTTTTAACCAGAACTCTCTCCAGGTGTGCTTACAACCTCATCCAGGTACAATCCAGGAGCCACAGAGGTGATAGGTTATATCTTGAGATGATTTCGGGGCTTTAGTGTCCCCGCGGCCCGGTCATCGACCAGGCCTCCACCCCCAGGAAGCAGCCCGTGACAGCTGATTAACTCTCAGGTACCTATTTACTGCTAGGTAACAGGGGCATTCAGGGTGAAAGAAACTTTGCCCATTTGTTTCTGCCTCGTGCGGGAATCGAACCCGCGCCACAGAATTACGAGTCCTGCGCGCTATCCACCAGGCTACGAGGCCCCATAATCTGTGAACACTGGAATACTGTAGCATTTGATGTTTGATTTGTTTTCCTCGTCGTTACCTTACGGTGATTACGGGCTACCTACCTACCTTACCTTGAGGCCCTTCCGGGGCTTAGTGTCCCCGCGGCCCGGTCGTCGACCAGGCCTCCTGGTTGCTGGACTGATCAACCAGGCTGTTAGACGCGGCTGCTCGCAGCCTGACGTATGAGTCACAGGCTGCGAGCAGCCGCGTCTAACAGCCTGGTTGATCAGTCCAGCAAGGGGCTCAAGGTTACCGCGGCCCGGTCCTCGACCAGGCCTCCTGTGTTACTGGACTGGTCAACCAGGTGATTGCTCGCATTCTGACGTATGAATCACAGCCTGGTTGATCAGGTATCCTTTGGTGGTGTTTTATCAAGTTCTCTCGTGAAGAACGTGAGAGGCCGGCCAGTTGTGTCCCTGTTGTGTAGCGGGAGAGTGTTGAAGTCTTGGCCCCTTGATGTTGATAGTTCTAAGTATTGTGCACTTCTGTTTACCCAACCACTTGGGCTGGACGGTGTCTCATGTGCAGTGAGACACCGTCTAGTGTGCGTCAACACTAGTGCCCTAGAGAGCACTTGTGCCTTGAAAAGTATCATTGGTATGGCATCCCTTGTTTGGAAGGTCCTTGTTATCCAACCTGTCATTTTTCTTGCAGTCGTGACAGCTACTTCATTGTGTTCTGTCTTGTGCCATCATTACTCAGAGATCCTTTACATTGCTTTTTCGTTCCATGATTTGACTGCGTTTTATACGTGGTCTCTGTTTTTATATTCGTGGGGAGCATGAGGGAGGGGGAGGTTATCTTGAGGTTATCTTGAGATGATTTCGGGGCTTTAGTGTCCCCGCGGCCCGGTCTTCGACCAGGCCTCCACACCCAGGAAGCAGCCCGTGACAGCTGACTAACACCCAGGTACCTATTTTACTGGTAGGTAACAGGGGCATAGGGTGAAAGAAATTTGCCCATTGTTTCTCGCCGGCGCCTGGGATCGAACCCAGGACCACAGGATCACAAGACCAGTGTGCTGTCCGCTCGGCCGACCGGCTCCCTGGTGGGGGGACCGGTGGGGGTAGCTGTGATCGTGCGAGGCATCAGGTGCACAATGGAGGCGAGGCGAGGCAGGGGGGGCGGTGGTGAGGTGTGAGGCGAGGCGAGGCGAGGCGAGGCAAGGGGGGGGCCGAGGCGAGGCAGGGAAGGGGGGTGGTGAGGCGAGGCGAGGCAGGGAAGGGGGGTGGTGAGGCGAGGCAGGGCGAGGCGAGGCAGGGATGGTGTATACAGGCGTGTTACCTTGTGAAGCCATAACTCAGTGTTGTGATGATACACGACCCACTCATAAATTGTGACACCATCGTGATCATCGCTCCCTCCCGTGTGCTCGCATTTACACATGCGTGCGTTGCCGTGCACTGCACCCCACACACACACGCACACACCGCACGCAGAGGCTGATACACAACATGACACAGACATAAACAGAGCCTATACAGAGAGAATGTAAATGAATGTGTGGGCGAAATGATAAGAACATATTCCAAGCGTCCCCCATACACATTTGCGTAAGGCACCCTAGATACCTACCTGGTTGAGGACCGGGCCGCGGAGACGCTAAGCCCCGAAACCATCTCAAGATAACCTCAAGTGCTATAGTTTGTGTCCTTGTCTATGTCTGATATGAGGATCAGAAAAAGTACCGGAGCAAGCACGGTTATCTTCTTGAGGTTATCTTGAGATGATTTCGGGGCTTAGCGTCCCCGTGGCCCGGTCCTCGACCAGGCCTCCTTTTTGTTACACACCCCCAGGAAGCAGCCCGTAGCAGCTGTCTAACTCCCAGGTACCTATTTACTGCTAGGTGAACAGGGGCATGAGGGTGAAACAAACTCAGCCCATTTGTTTCCGCCTTCACCGAAGATCGAACCCAGAACCTCAGGACTACGAAACCCGAGCGCTATCTACTCAGCTGTCAGGCCCTTAAACGGTGCCTTAATTTATTGAAAAAGTCCTGTTTTTTTTCCTCTGAGTTACGGAAACAGATCTTTGATTCATTGTAATTTTTTATTCATTTTCATAGGTCTGCTGAGAATATTATAATATTATGTATGATATTAACTGAGTAATTACCATTCATGATGTAGAGAGGAAAGGAACTATCAGGGGGAAAGCGCCAAGCCATTACGACTATATAGCACTGGGAAGGGGTCAGGATAAGGATTTGGGATGGGACGGGGGGAAGGAATGGCGCCCAACCACTTGTGGACGGTCGGGGATTGAACGCCGACCTGCATGAAGCGAGACCGTCGCTCTACCGTCCAGCCCAAGTAGTTAGGCAATACCAGAGTACAAGTGAAGTGTCTATTTGTTATTGATTATTTTATAGTGACAATCTAGGTCTTCTCGTATGTTAATGTTTGTTTTCTCTTGATTTCAGGTAAGTTGAGTGAAGTTCGGAGAGAATAGCTGGAGGTAGGTGAGTGCATCAGAGGTGTGTTGAAGCACCTTTAGCTGGCCCTATGGTCTACACGTCACAGGTGGGGCTAATCACTGACCTTGAGGTTATCTTGAGGGTTTTCTTGAGATGATTTCGGGGCTTTTTAGTGTCTCCGCGGCCCGGTCCTCGACCAGGCCTCCACCCCCAGGCAGCAGCCCGTGACAGCTGACTAACACCCAGGTATCTATTTTACTGCTAGGTAACAGGGGCATAGGGTGAAAGAAACTCTGCCCCTTGTTTCTCGCCGGCGCCTGGGATCGAACCCAGGACCACACGATCACAAGTCCAGCGTGCTGTCCGCTCGGCCGACCAGCTCCCCTTCATACATCACAGGTGGGTCTAGATCACCGACCTTTCATACATCACAGGTGGGTCTAGATCACCGACCCTTCATACATCACAGGTGGGTCTATATCTCACCATCCCGCCTCACGTCTCGGGTCTGGCGAAGGCGTAGAGGTGAAGCAGGCTGCTAGAGACGCGGTAAAGAGGCACGCCCTAAGCCTAATGCTTGCCTGCTCTTTCGCCGCGGCCCCACACAGCACGCAGTCTCATTACGGGTGCTAAGCGTCTCGGGTTCCCCGCCAAGATACACTTTACAACAGCATAAAAGTGCCGTCATGCAGTGGGAGCCGACCTGCCCGTCTCCCACCTGCCTCTCTTCTCACACGAGTTACGGCCAGGGATCAGCTGGTGGTGGTTGGTAACCCGTTCAGTGGTGGTAGTGGTGGTGGGTGTGCCGTTCACTGGTGGTGGTGGTGGTTGATCTGACGTTCATTGGTGGAGATGTTAGTTGATTTGACGTTCATTGGTGTTGGGTGTTGATGTACTTGCCTAACAGAACTTACCTGTCTTGGCGGGTACAAGAAATCCCAGAACCCCTTCCGACCAGGAGGCCTGGTCGACGACCGGGCCGCGGGGACGCTAAGCCCCGGAAGCACCTCGAGGTAACCCCCTTCCAGGCACAATTCAGGTACATCCAGATCTACCCTTACAGGTTGCGAGTATTTCTTTATATTCCTTCGGCTCAATTGCGTTTCCAGACTCCACCTGTGTCCTTTTGACCTGCTTTCTCTCAATTTGAAGAAGGCATTGTCTGCCTTACCTATTCCCCCTTCAGTATCTTGTATGTTGTGATCATATACATACCGTTTTTTCTTTCCTTTTGTGAGATTTAGTTCCGTTAGCCTTTCCTTGTAGCTTAACCCTGTTAGCTCCAGTTCCAATCTTGTTGAAAACCTCTGTACTATTAAAATGTCGGCTTTATGCTGCTCTTGGTGCCACTTGTGTTCCGGTGCTGCATATTCCCGTATTGGAATATGGAATTGGTCTTAGCAAATGTTAGGCTAACAAACGATGTTCATATGTTTGGCTGCGTCCCATTTCCTGTCAATGTTGTCCTTGTTGTGAGAGATTGTTGGAATTGTGCGCGCGCCCACACGCACACGAGTTAGAGATGTTAGGAAGTTTTCTTCTAGCGTGAGAGTAGTGGAAAAATGGAATGCACTTGGGGGAACAGGTTGTGGAAGCAAACTCTATTCATACATTTAAAATTGGGTATGATAGGGAAATGGGACAGGAGTCATTGCTGTAAACAACCGATGGCTAGAAAGGCGGGATCCAAGAGCCAATGCTCGATCCTGCAAACACTAATAGGTGAGTACACGCGCACACGCACGCATTCGCGCTGGTTGGTTTCTCTCTATCTAGGTTGTGATAGTTTTTTTGAGTTGGTCGTAGTGGTGGTGGTACGTTGGTTGGGTGAGGGTGGTGGATGTTGTGGCGATTGTGGTTATGGATGATGGTTGTGAAGAATGGTGTGGTGGTTAGAGGTATTGGATACAAGCAAATGGTTATTCAACGTTTGCTTTTAATAATAATTGGACTTTATAGAATTTTGTCATACCATAAGATGATTGACATTGTAATTTGACTCGTGTTACTGAATGTTGCGTCTTGCCTTGAGGTGCTTCCGGGGCTTAGCGTCCCCGCGGCCCGGTCGTCGACCAGGCCTCCTGGTTGCTGGACCAGGAGGCTGTTGGATGCGTCTGCTCTCAGCTTGACGTACGCATCACAGCCTGGTTGATCAGGTATCCTCTGGAGGATATCAAATTACCAAATTCTTGGTAATAGTTGTTGCATACTTGTTGGTGTTATCTCAAGAGAGAACTGGATAAGCACCTCCAAAAGATGCCTGATCAACCAGGCTGTGACTCGTACGTCAGGCTGCGAGCAGCCGCGTCCAACAGCCTGGTTGATCAGTCCAGCAACCAGGAGGCCTGGTCGACGACCGGGCCGCGGGGACGCTAAGCCCCGGAAGCACCTCAAGGTAACCTGAAGGTTCCCAGTGCTATATAGTCGTAATGGCTTGGCGCTTTCCCCCTCATAGTTCTCTTCCCTCCTCCTGCGCATCTATATTCCTTTGTTTTCTTCTCTTGATGATTGTGTTGCTCTGGGACTCCTCAGTTTCATCTTGCTATGCTTACCAGGCCATCACTCTAGTCATCAAGCGCTGACTACTTCATCAGGTAGGCCCGACGGATATATATCTCCTTCATTCGTGATCATCAGGTATGCATTCATCAGGGGAGACAGGCCCTGCCAAGCTCCTGGTCTACCTCTCATCAGTTACTGTGTTGCTCGTATGACTTCTGATCGCTCCATGAATATACGAATATTATCGAGAGACCTAATATGGTTATCTTGAGATGATTTCGGGGCTTTTTTAGTGTCCCCGCGGCCCGGTCCTCGACCAGGCCTCCACCCCCAGGAAGCAGCCCGTGACAGCTGACTAACACCCAGGTACCTATTTACTGCTAGGTAACGGGGGCATTCAGGGTGAAAGAAACTTTGCCCATTTGTTTCTGCCTCGTGCGGGAATCGAACCCGCGCCACAGAATTAAAGAGTCCTGCGCGCTATCCAGCAGGCTACGAGTGAGTAGAATTTCGTAATAAGTACATGATTATTATCATGTACTTCACCATGTTAAACATTAGAGTGGTAACTCTATTAGAGTAGTAGTAGAGTAAGCTCTAATGTAAACATTAGAGATTTGGGGAGGAGAAGAATTCCCAGAACCGTATCAAGCAGGTATCAAGCAGGTTATCTGTGAGTCGTTTGTTCAACACAAATTGTAACTAGGGTAACGTCAGGCTAACATTAAGTTGTAACGTCAGGCTAACATTAAGTTGTAACGTCAGGCTGAGAGCAGCCGCGTCCCACAGCCTTGTTGACCAGTCCAGCAACCAGGAGGCCTGGTCGACGACCGGGCCGCGGGGACGCTAAGCCCCGGAAGCACCTCAAGGTAACCTCAAGGTAGGGGAATATACCGCCCTGAACCTCCATAAGGTAGCGGATTGGACACTTGGCTGCTTTAAAGTATCCTAAGTGTTGTAAGTATTGTTCTTCATACAATGTATAAATGCAGATGTACCTGTGTTAAAAAAAAATATGTGGGTGTTTTGGGTCGAGGCTGTGGTGGGCCTCGCCCCGGTCACTGCCTCGCCCCGGTCACTGCCTCGCCCCGGTCACTGCCTCGCCCCG
Source organism: Procambarus clarkii (assembly GCF_040958095.1). Lineage (NCBI taxonomy): Eukaryota > Metazoa > Arthropoda > Malacostraca > Decapoda > Cambaridae > Procambarus > Procambarus clarkii. Next base: position 17,278,684 of record NC_091234.1, on the reverse strand, counting down.
GTCACTGCCTCGCCCCCACTATGATTTGTGCATCTGCGGTGTCACAGATAAATAACCAGGGCCCCTGCATACATATGTATGCGTGGCCGGCTTGTATACGTGGCCCAGCACGCGATCATCACACCTGTACACCTCGCCAGGCGGGGCGCCCTCTTCAACTGGGGCCCGCCTCTTCAACTGGGGCCCGCCTCTTCAACTGGGGCCCGCCTCTTCAACTGGGGCCCGCCTCTTCAACTGGGGGGCCCCCTCTTCAACGGGGGCCCTCTCTTCAACTGGGCCCCCTCTTCAACTGGGGCCCGCCTCTTCAACTGGGCCCCTCTTCAACTGGGCCCCGGCAGCAGTTGTGCCTAACGCTCCACTCACTAACTGGAGTCTGTTTCTTGCTGGCTGACTGGTTACTCTCTCGCTCGTCTTGTGCTTGCGTCTTGAGTCGTGGTTCGATTTTACGTGTGGTTGTGGACATTAGTGTGTTATAATTTAAGGTGCTTAGTTGTAGTGGCTGCGATTAAGGGATTTAAGTGTCTTGGAGGTCTATCTTTGAGGTTCTGAAGGTGTTGGGATGGATTGAGGGACGAATCTAAAATGCAGGAATAGAACCAGTGAAGAGCAGAGGTGCCATAGGCACAATCAGAGAACACTGTATAAACATCAGAGGTCCGCGGTTGTTCAACGTCCTCCCAGCGAGTATAAGAAATATTGCCGGAACAACCGTGGACATCTTCAAGAGAAAACTAGATTGTTTCCTCCACTGAGTGCCGGACCAACCGGGCTGTGATGGGTATGTGGGCCTGCGGGCCGCTCCAAGCAACAGCCTGGTGGACCAAACTTTCACAAGTCAAACCTGGCCTCGGGCCGCTCCAAGCAACAGCCTGGTGGACCAAACTTTCACAAGTCAAGCCTGGCCTCGGGCCGCTCCAAGCAACAGCCTGGTGGACCAAACTCTCACAAGTCAAGCCTGGCCTCGGGCCGGGCTTGGGGAGTAGAACAACTCCCAGAATCCCATCAACCAGGTATCAACCAGTGTGGTGTCTCGTGGTGTGGGCGGTGTGTGTGTGGGGGAGGTGTGGGGGTACAACGACACCCTGGTGATAACACGACTGGCAGCACAGACAGGTGTGGGTGTTCACATGTGTTACGAGACACCTGCGTCGCCGACAAAGGTGCCACCACCAGCAGGAGGAGCCAGGAACACCGACGGGCCGCCCGTCACTGAAGTGGGTAGCATGTGCTTTGTGGCGCCGGCGGCGTGTCACTACACTAAAGCTTTACTGAGAGGTATTTGGTGGAGTGGGGGGCTGGGTGAAGGGGGTGTCAGCGGCAGACATCTGCCCATTACTGCCACACCAAGAGTTCTTTATGGCTCTGTGTAGTCAACCCATACCCTTTTACCTGTGCAGTCTTGCCCGGGTTCCAGGTTGGCATTGGTACTCTTACCTTAGGCTACCCTTACCTGGCGGTTATCTTGTGTTGTTTCCGTCCCCGCGGCCCGGTTTCTGACCAGGCCTCCTGGTTGATGGTCTGGTCAACTAGGCTGTTGGATGCGGCTGCTCGCAGCCTGACGTATGAGTCACAGCCTGGTTGATCAGGTATCCTTTAGAGGTGCTTATCCAGTTCTCTCTTGAACACTGTGAGGGGTCGGCCAGTTATGTCCCTTATGTGTAGTGGAAGCGTGTTGAACAGTCTCGGGCCTCTGATGTTGATAGTTCTCTCTTGAACACTGTGAGGGGTCGGCCAGTTATGCCCCTTATGTGTAGTGGAAGCGTGTTGAACAGTCTCGGGCCTCTGATGTTGATAGTTCTCTCTTGAACACTGTGAGGGGTCGGCCAGTTATGCCCCTTATGTGTAGTGGAAGCGTGTTGAACAGTCTCGGGCCTCTGATGTTGATAGTTCTCTCTTGAATACTGTGAGGGGTCGGCCAGTTATGTCCCTTATGTGTAGTGGAAGCGTGTTGAACAGTCTCGGGCCTCTGATGTTGATAGTTCTCTCTTGAACACTGTGAGGGGGTCGGCCAGTTATGTCCCCTTATGTGTAGTGCAAGCGTGTTGAACAGTCTCGGGCCTCTGATGTTGATAGTTCTCTCTTGAATACTGTGAGGGGTCGGCCAGTTATGCCCCCTTATGTGTAGTGCAAGCGTGTTGAACAGTCTCGGGCCTCTGATGTTGATAGAGTTCTCTCTCAGAGTACCTATTGCATCTCTGTTCTTCAACAGAGAATGTGTTGAACAGGCACATTCTGCCATGCCTTCTAGACTCGTGTGATGTTATTTCCGTGTGCAGATCTGGAACCAATCGCTCTACTATTTACCAGGTGTAAATAATTTTGTATCTCCCGCCTGCGCTCTAGAGAATACCGATTTAAAGGTTTGAGTAGGTCTCAATAATTTAGAGTTCGCTGGGGATGGCGCAGACGTCTACAAAAGTACTGATGGATACGTCTAGTCCCTGTGACGCTGGGCTGACGGGGGAAGACAAAATACATATCGCGTCAACAATCTCACCTCCACCTAAAGTTGAGCCCAATTAAAACTTTGTACTGCGGAACGAGCGAGTTGACAGCGAAGTCCCAAGCCGGAGCAACACCACCGTGAAACACCGCCGCACTTCAACTCAACACATCACTCCAACTCAACACATCACATAATCACTCAACACATCCACCCAGGAAGGTGTAAATAAAACCAAATGACCACAACGTTGCACGATATCACAAAAAGTAGGAGGCATCCATCAGTCTCAGGAGACTATGGAGTGGCGCTCTGGTTGTCGGTCTGGAGCGGCCACTCCAGGGTACAAAGTTAGGTTAGGTTGATATGGGGAAGAAGCTGATACCCATGCAGCAGGTCCCTCTTCTCCATGGCGCCGAAAGTCTCCTAATAGAAAGGCAAACGCCAATACGATTGGTTACAGCGCTGTCGCAGGCACTGTCAGAACAAGGTTGAAGAATTTGCTCAATTGTGCCAGCAACTGTTGCCATTACAAATCACTTGCGCTGTCCTGTCTTGAGTACTATTCAGTACTCGCTTCCTCCTTCAGAGCAGGAGAGATTGCTGAAATAGAGGGAATACAGAGAATATATACGGCACGCATAGACGAGATAAAGCACCTAAATTATTGGGATTGTCTCAAAGCTCTCCAAATGTACTCACTAGAAAGAAGACGAGAGAGATATCAAATAATATACACGTGGAAAATACTGGAAGGCCAGGTACCAAATCTGCACAGTAAAATACCAACTTTCTGGAGTAAATTATATGGGAGAAAATGCAGGAATAGAACCAGTGAAGAGCAGAGGTGCCATAGGCACAATCAGAGAACACTGTATAAACATCAGAGGTCTGCGGTTGTTCAACGTCCTCCCAGCAAGCATAAGAAATATTGCAGGAACAACCGTGGACATCTTCAAGAGGGAACTAGATAGTTTCGTCCAAGGAGTGCCGGACCAACCGGGCTGTGGTGGGCTACCTTGAGGTGCTTCCGGGGCTTAGTGTCCCCGCGGCCCGGTCGTCGACCAGGCCTCCTGGTTGCTGGACTGATCAACCAGGCTGTTAGACGCGGCTGCTCGCAGCCTGACGTATGAGTCACAGCCTGGTTGATCAGGTATCCTTTGGAGGTGCTTATCCAGTTCTCTCTTAAACACTGTGAGGGGTTTGCCAGTTATGCCCCTTATGTGTAGTGGAAGCGTGTTGAACAGTCTCGGGCCTCTGATGTTGATACAGTTCTCTCTCAGAGTACCTGTTGCACCTCTGCTTTTCAACGGGGGTATTCTGCACATCCTGCCATGTCTTCTGGTCTCATGTGGTGTTATTTCTGTGTGCAGGTTTGGGACCAGCCCCTCAATTATTTTCCACGTGTAAATTATTATGTATCTCTCCCGCCTGCGCTCAAGGGAGTACAGATTTAGGCTCTTTAGTCGGTCCCAGTAATTTAGATGTTTTACTGAGTGGATTTGGGTATGTGGGCCTGCGGGCCTGCGGGTCGCTGCAAGCAACAGCCTGGTGGACCAAACGCTCACACGTCAAGCCTGGCCTCGGCCCGTCATCACAGGAGTCCGTGGGTCGTACCTCCCAGTGCTCGTTAGTGTGGCGCTGAGCTCTGCTGATTGTTGATTGTTGTCTGTGCGGGGGTCGCGGGGTGGTGGTGCTGCTGCTGCTGCTGCTGCCGCCGCTGCCACTGCCGCCGCCGCTGCTGCTGCTGGTGGTGGTGCTGGTATCTTGCCTCTAGGGAGTCGTCTTCCTCCAGCCCTCCCAAACCACTTCCTGGCCTTCTTGAGAGCCGTGGTTTGCTGCTTAAGGAATGCTCTTGTCTTAGTGCCCTCACCTTCCCTAGTTGGTTGGTTCGGGGCCCCTGCTACGATGCTAGACTGTTTATCTAGGGGACGCAGAGGCCAAATCACCAACACTGCCCCAACGTACGATATACGAGGTATTAAGCACATAACATTTAGAAAGACTGCCGAAGGGTTTTCGGTCCATACGAGGCATCTATTTATATCCACCCAAACTGATTCATGTGTGTATCTAGCCTACTCTTGAAACAACACACGTCTATTGACTTACCCGGTACTAAATATCCGTAGTGTGAGGTAGTGGTAGTGTCGGAACACGGGGGAGGTGTAGTCTTAAGACCCAACGATGAATAACTTTGGTATTGCTCAAGAAACCGTGTTTCCGTCGCGGCGTTGCTACACATTAACTCCTTTGATGCATATTATGTTTTAAAACGCGACATGGTAATGGGACAAGATTATACGGAACTCCTGGAGGCGCGGTAAGGTGGTGATTATCGTTGTGGCTACACGAAGGACCACCTTTGCTTGATGATGCATTTACCAACCTTTCAAGGAGGTATAGTTTCTTAATTGTTAGTGTGTGTGTGTGTGTGTGTGTGTGTGTGTGTGTGTGTGTGTGTGTGTGTGTGTGTGTGTGTGTGTGTGTGTGTGTGTGTGTGTGTGTGTGTGTGTATTCACCTAGTTGTGCTTGTGGGGGTTGAGCTCTGCTCTTTCGGCCCACCAAAAGACTGTTTGAAAACACGCGCACACCCCAAACCACCCCATGTGTGATTACCTAAGTGTAGTTACAGGATGAGAGCTACGCTCGTGGTGTCCCGTCTTCCCAGCACTCCGTCATATAACGCTTTGAAACTACTGACGGTCTTGGCCTCCACCACCACCTCACCTAACTTGTTCTAACGTGTGTGTACGTGTGAGAGAGAGAGCCGGGACGCAGCCACCAAACACCACCACAACATCCATCCGTGTTTGGAAAATTGCCTCGGGAGAGGACCCGTTACCTATTAAATATTTGAATGATTTTTAATCATATTTTTTGGCAGACAACACAAAACGTTAGAGATATTTATTATTCATTTAAAGTTGTGTCTGGAGCGTCATCTGAATCATTAGTTGTGGTGACTGGTGGTGGTTGTAGTGTGTGGTAACTACTAAACTACCTGGTGTATTTAAGGTTATAGTTCACTGGTGGTATTAATGATCATCAGTATTGTAGATGGTCCGGTTGTAGATGATAGTGGTAGGAAATTATGGCGATGGTGCAACCCGTTCTCGCAAATTTAATAAGTCAATATTGACTTATTTAATATGTGCATAGGTGACATACTTAACATAATAGATACCCTTAAAAAGATTCATAGAAAACACCGACCTTACCTAACCTACTTAGTATGTTAAGATAAGCATCTTATTGCTTCGTAATTACAATTATTACCTAACCTATAATAGGTATAGGTTAAGTAATAATTGTAATTACGAAGCCATAAGATGCTTATCTTAAGATACTAACAAGGTTAGGTAAGGTCGGTGTTTTCTATGAATCTTTTTAAGGGTATCTATTATGTTAAGTATGTCACCTATGCACGTAGTTAATAAGTCAATATTGACTTTACGAATTTGCGAGAACGGGTGACAGGGTTTAGATTTAGGAAAGACCTGGGTAAATACTGGTTTGAAAACAGGATTGTTGAAACATATTACCCAACCAATCAACCCAACTTTAACTGTTTGGTCGAAGATACCAATAGGTAGTGATGGGTCACTGGTAAACCACTTGTACCGTTAATTTTATAGTCCGGAAAAAATCTAAAACTCAAAATCAAATTTTCGTAGGCCTAGTACGATCCTAGTACATAGTAGCATGTACTATATTAGGCCTAGGGTCTATATTAGGGAGCCGAGCGGACAGCACGCTGGACTTGTGATCCTGTGATCCTGGGTTCGATCCCAGGCGCTGGCGAGAAACAATGGGCAGAGTTTCTTTCACCCTATGCCCCTGTTATCTAGCAGTAAAGTAGATACCTGGGTGTTAGTCAGCTGTCAGGGGCTGCTTCCTGGGGGTGGAGGCCTGGTCGAGGACCGGGCCGCGGGGACAATAAAGCCCCGAAATCATCTCCAGATAACCTCAAGATAGGGTTGCTAAGAGGCTACCGCTCTACCTTGAAATTACCTTACCTTGAAATTACCTTACCTTGAAATTACCTTACCTTGAAATTGCCTTACCTTGAAATTGCCTTACCTTGAAATTGCCTTACCTTGAAATTGCCTTACCTTGAAATTGCCTTACCTTGAAATTGCCTTACCTTGAAATTGCCTTACCTTGAAATTGCCTTACCTTGAAATGGCCTTACCTTGAAAATACCTTACCTTGAAATTACCTTGAGATGATTTCGGAGCTCAGCGACCCTGCAGCCCGGTCGTCGACCAGGCCTCCTGAAAACCTGTTGCCTCAGGTCTCCTGGCCGTCTGTGGTAGGCTGCCAGTCACATCCCGTAATGCATCACCAACCATCCACCGGAAATGAGAATCTCAAACAATGTTCCAGGAAGGATGAAGGCCTCTTGCGTCCACCTTCCATAGAAGGTTAAGGATCAAACTGAATGCCCAGGTTTGGGCAGGATCTATTAAACTGTGTGTGTTGGGGCCGCCACGTACAGGTGAAGGAAAAGTCCTTACCTGATACCTGCTTGATGGGGTTCTGGGAGTTCTTCTACTCCCCAAGCCCGGCCTCCATCCGCCTGCTTGATGGGGTTCTGGGAGTTCTACTCCCCAAGCCCGGCCTCCAACCGCTTGCTTGATACCTGGTTGATGGGATTTTGGAGTTGTTCTACTCCTCAAGCCCGGCCCGGTATATACTCGTATATACTTTAGAGAAGGGATAGACTAGGTTTGACCCAAAGAAGCCAGAATTTCTCTGGTAAGTGGCTTATGATGTCATAGTGACGTCACACCTCGTCCGCACACTATCTGTATATACAGGGTGTCTCAAAATTAGCTATCAGTTTTTATGTAATCGAATGAACCACATCAAGTAGGTGTCAAATCCAGGTGTCAAATCCAGAGAACACGTCCTCCCACGTCATGTGCAGATGCAGTTCTTTTCAAGTTGTTGACAAGTTCACGAATCAAGCGCTTTCTCATTCTGTGAAATTTCATTGTAAATCTGTACCTGATGTCATTATATCGCAATCCTTTGCTACGAGATTACACAACAAAGGTGCGTTTTTGTGTGTTCATTATTAGGGTTAGAGTTCTGGAAACTGATGAAATAATGGAGAAAAGTTGACATATTTGACACACATTAAACATGATAAACATCAGTTTGTAAAAAATCGGACAAATTTCACAAATCCTATTTTCGAAAATCCGACAGACAATTTTCCTATTTCACAGAAAACAGAAAAGTTCTATTTCAGAGCAAATTCTGGGAGACAAGGTATATAAAAGTTTAAATTTTTATTCTCAACTTAGATTGGGTTGCGTTTAGCGATGACGTAGTGAGATACATTGTATTCTCAGGTCTTAGAACCTACTCCCGTAGAGAGCGCGACCCGGTCTTCGAACCTACTCCCGTAGAGAGCGCGACCCGGTCTTCGAACCTACTCCCGTAGAGAGCGCGACCCGGTCTTCGAACCTACTCCCGTAGAGAGCGCGACCCGGTCTTCGAACCTACTCCCGTAGAGAGCGCGACCCGGTCTTCGAACCTACTCCCGTAGAGAGCGCGACCCGGTCTTCGAACCTACTCCCGTAGAGAGCGCGACCCGGTCTTCGAACCTACTCCCGTAGAGAGCGCGACCCGGTCTTCGAACCTACTCCCGTAGAGAGCGCGACCCGGTCTTCGAACCTACTCCCGTAGAGAGCGCGACCCGGTCTTCGAACCTACTCCCGTAGAGAGCGCGACCCGGTCTTCGAACCTACTCCCGTAGAGAGCGCGACCCGGTCTTCGAACCTACTCCCGTAGAGAGCGCGACCCGGTCTTCGAACCTACTCCCGTAGAGAGCGCGACCCGGTCTTCGAACCTACTCCCGTAGAGAGCGCGACCCGGTCTTCGAACCTACTCCCGTAGAGAGCGCGACCCGGTCTTCGAACCTACTCCCGTAGAGAGCGCGACCCGGTCTTCGAACCTACTCCCGTAGAGAGCGCGACCCGGTCTTCGAACCTACTCCCGTAGAGAGCGCGACCCGGTCTTCGAACCTACTCCCGTAGAGAGCGCGACCCGGTCTTCGAACCTACTCCCGTAGAGAGCGCGACCCGGTCTTCGAACCTACTCCCGTAGAGAGCGCGACCCGGTCTTCGAACCTACTCCCGTAGAGAGCGCGACCCGGTCTTCGAACCTACTCCCGTAGAGAGCGCGACCCGGTCTTCGAACCTACTCCCGTAGAGAGCGCGACCCGGTCTTCGAACCTACTCCCGTAGAGAGCGCGACCCGGTCTTCGAACCTACTCCCGTAGAGAGCGCGACCCGGTCTTCGAACCTACTCCCGTAGAGAGCGCGACCCGGTCTTCGAACCTACTCCCGTAGAGAGCGCGACCCGGTCTTCGAACCTACTCCCGTAGAGAGCGACCCGACCCCTGCTCGGGTGGATGGGTACCCAAGTCTTTGGTGAAGGAGACATTTGAGACGGTGGTCGTGGGGGTGCGCGAGCCCAAGCGGTTCTGGCTCATAAATTAGCGTGTGATTCAGTGTTTGGTCCGGGGCGTTTTTGCTGGCTTGCTGGGGAGAAAATCGGTCGGGATTTATCACCGTCGCCACTCTGGGTCGTCCTTATATCATTGTTGGGTATTAATCGCTCATTAGTGCTATGTTGTGTATTGGTGATATTTTTGGTGTGTATTGTGTGTGTGTGTGGGTGGGTTAGTGTGTGTGTGTGTGGGTGGGTTAGTGTGTGTGTGTGTGGGTGGGTTAGTTTGTGTGTGTGTGTGGGGGGGGGCTTAGTGTGTGGAGAGGGGTTAGTGTGTGTATTGGGGGTGTATGTGGGTGGGTTGGTGTGTGTGTGTGTATTGGGGGTGTATTTGGGTGGGTTAGTGTGTGTGTATTGGGGGGGTGTGTGGGGAGGGGTTAGTGTACTCACCTAATTGTACTCACCTAATTGTGCTTGCGGGGGTTGAGCTCTGGCTCTTTGGTCCCGCCTCTCAACCGTCAATCAACTGGTGTACAGATTCCTGAGCCTATTGGGCTCTATCATATCTACATTTGAAACTGTGAATGGAGTCAGCCTCCACCACATCACTTCCTAATGCATTCCATTTGCTAACTACTCTGACACTGAAAAAGTTCTTTCTAACGTCTCTGTGGCTCATTTGGGTACTCAGCTTCCACCTGTGTCCCCTTGTTCGCGTCCCACCAGTGTTGAAAAGTTCGTCCTTGTTTACCCGGTCGATTCCCCTGAGGATTTTGTAGGTTGTGATCATGTCCCCCCTTACTCTTCTGTCTTCCAGTGTCGTGAGGTGCATTTCCCGCAGCCTTTCCTCATAACTCATGCCTCTTAGTTCTGGGACTAGTCTAGTAGCATACCTTTGGACTTTTTCCAGCTTCGTCTTGTGCTTGACAAGGTACGGGCTCCATGCTGGGGCCGCATACTCCAGGATTGGTCTTACATATGTGGTGTACAAGATTCTGAATGATTCCTTACACAGGTTCCTGAACGCCGTTCTGATGTTAGCCAGCCTCGCATATGCCGCAGACGTTATTCTCTTTATGTGGGCTTCAGGAGACAGGTTTGGTGTGATATCAACTCCTAGATCTTTCTCTCTGTCTGTTTCATTAAGTACTTCATCTCCTATTCTGTATCCTGTGCCTGGCCTCCTGTTTCCACTGCCTAGTTTCATTACTTTGCATTTACTCGGGTTGAACTTCAACAGCCATTTGTTGGACCATTCACTCAGTCTATCCAGGTCATCTTGTAGCCTCCTACTATCATCCTCTGTTTCAATCCTCCTCATAATTTTTGCATCGTCGGCAAACATTGAGAGGAACGAATCTATACCCTCTGGGAGATCATTTACATATACCAGAAACAGTATAGGTCCGAGGACTGACCCCTGCGGGACTCCACTTGTGACGTCTCGCCAATCTGAGACTTCACCCCTCACACAGACTCGTTGTCTCCTGTTGCTTAGGTATTCCTCTATCCACCGGAGTACCTTCCCTCTCACTCCAGCCTGCATCTCCAACTTTCGCACTAGCCTCTTGTGTGGCACTGTATCAAAGGCTTTCTGACAATCCAAAAATATGCAGTCTGCCCACCCTTCTCTTTCTTGCCTTATTTTTGTTGCCTGGTCGTAGAATTCAAGTAACCCTGTGAGGCAGGACCTGCCATCCCTGAACCCATGTTGATGCTGTGTTACAAAGTTCCTTCGCTCCAGATGCTCCACTAGTTTTTTTCGCACAATCTTCTCCATCAGCTTGCATGGTATGCAGGTTAGGGACACTGGCCTGTAGTTCAGTGCCTCCTGTCTATCCCCTTTCTTGTATATCGGGACTACGTTAGCTGCTTTCCAAATATCTGGCAGTTCCCCTGTTGCCAGTGATTTGTTATACACTATGGAGAGTGGTAGGCTCAGTTCTCTTGCTCCTTCCTTTAGAACCCAAGGGGAGATTCCATCTGGGCCTATAGCCTTCGTCACGTCCAACTCTAGTAAACACTTCCTTACTTCCCCACTGGTAATCTCAAACTCTTCCAGTGGTTCCTGGTTAGCTATTCCCTCACTTACCTCTGGAATTTCTCCTTGTTCTAAGTTGAAGACCTCCTGGAATTTCTTATTCAATTCCTCACACACTTCCTTGTCATTTGTAGTGAATCCTTCCGCCCCTATCCTTAATCTCATAACCTGTTCCTTTACTGTTGTTTTTCTCCTAATGTGGCTATGCAACAATTTAGGCTGAGTCTTTGCCTTGCTTGCGATGTCATTTTCGTATTGTCTTTCTGCCTCTCTTCTCATCCTGACATATTCATTCCTGGCATTCTGGTATCTTTCTCTGCTCTCCAGTGTCCTGTTATTCCTATAGTTTCTCCATGCCCTTTTACTTTGCTGCTTAGCTAGCCTACATCTTTGATTAAACCATGGGTTTCTCATCTTCATTTCTCTGTTTTCCGTTTGGACTGGGACAAACTTGTTTGCTGCGTCCTTGCACTTCTGCGTGATGTAATCCATCATATCTTGGGCCGTCTTTCCCCTGAGCTCTGTTTCCCATGCTATATCTGTTAGGAATTTTCTTATCCCCTCATAGTTTCCCTTTCGGTATGCTAACCTTTTGGTTTCGGTATCCCTCCTCGAGTTCAATAACCCTTCTTCAATCAAGTACTCAAACACCAGTACACTGTGGTCGCTCATTCCTACTGGGTCCTCAAAACCGATTTCTCTTATGTCGGAGTCGTTCAGAGTGAAGACTAGGTCGAGTCTCGCTGGTTCGTCATTGCCTCTCATCCTTGTGGGTTCTCCGACATGCTGCGTTAAAAAGTTGCTTGTCACCACCTCCAATAGTTTGGCTCTCCACGTATCCTCGCCTCCATGCGGTTCCTTGTTCTCCCAGTCAATCTTTCCGTGATTGAAGTCGCCCATGATGAGCAGGTGGGATCTATTTCTACAGGCAGCAGAGGCTGCCCTCTCAATTATAGTGTTAACTGCCTTGTTGTTGTTTTCATACTCTTGACTGGGTCTCCTGTCATTTGGTGGAGGGTTGTATATTACTGCTACTACTATTCTTGGTCCTCCCATTGTTATGGTGCCTGCTATGTAGTCTCAGAACTCCTCACAGCCCGGGATGGCCATCTCCTTAAAACTCCATTCCCTTCTCATGAGTAGGGCCACTCCGCCTCCTCCTCTACCTTCCCTCTCTTTCCTTATTACTGTATACTCCTGGGGAAACACGGCATTCGTTATGATTCCAGAGAGTTTTGTTTCAGTGAGTCCGATTACATCTGGGTTAACTTCTTGTGTGTGTGTGTGTGTGTTGGGGGGTGTGGGGAGGGGTTAGCATGTGTGTGTGTTCCTGTTCATTTGCCTTAGTTAGGTTAGACAAGCAGGAAGATATGAAGCAGGATACATTGTTGCGGGTTCACGGGTATTTCCTCAACGTTCTGCTAGTAATTTAATACTGTAGTTAGATGGGAACGTCAGCTTGGTGTGCTGGTTGCAGGTAAGGTCGTAGGAGATCCTTCTTAAATGATAGTACTAGTAGTAGCTAATTAGACATAATAACCCAGCCCACATGTATGGAAATGAAAGTGACGATTTGATTGTTGCCGTCGGAAGCGGCTGATTAGTGCACCCCATACTCATCCTGTGAGCGGTAGCGCAAAAAGCATAAGAGGGGGCACAAAAGGTCTTTATCAGACCTCACCTTGGAGATCTTCCCCGTCGTGGATTAATTTCACGTCGGAAGAAGAAAGAAGCCATCATATCTACGTATTGGGGGAGGTGAGATTACATAATCAACTTCACTCTTAAATTAAACGTCTCATTAAATAAGTTGTCGTGTACTCCGTTTAGCTTTATTCGAGTTTCTTGTAAACTAGTTTGCATTTTTATGCCTTTAAGACGTTATGTTACTTTAAGGTGTAGACCACAAGTGTACAAACGGCCTTCGGGATCTGCTGATACCTGCTTATCTGCTTGATGGGGTTCTGAGAGTTTTTTTTTACTCCACAACTGCATTTGTCTAGGTCTCTAGGATACTTGCAGCTAGGACTAGACTCGCGACAAGTTGTATTAGTATTGTATTAGTGACACACATTGCAACCTGGTTGATGGGGTTCTGTGAGTTCTTCTACTCCCCAAGCCCGGCCCGAGGTCGGGCTTGACTTGTGAGAGCTTGGTGAGTTTGAAAGAATTTGCTAATGTCGCTAGAGTTAAAGTAATTTACCGACTACAATATCACGCTTCAATGAGTATCGGACTTTAATGTGCTTCAATATTGCCAGAACAACCGTGGACATCTTCAAGAGAAAACTAGATTGTTTTCTAGAAAAAAGTGCCGGACCAACCGGGCTGTGGTGGGTATGTGGGCCTGCTGGCCGCTCCAAGCAACAGCCTGGTGGACCAAACTCTCACAAGTCAAGCCTGACTTCGGGCCGGGCTTGGGGAGTAGAACAACTCCCAGAACCCCATCAACCAGGTACTGTGTCTAAACAGCCTGGTGGACCAAACTCTCACAAATCAAGCCTGGCTTCGGGCCGGGCTTGGAGAGTAGAAGAACTCCCAGAACCCCATCAAGCAGGTACTGTGTGTAAGCTGTGTGGGGGCCGGTCGCTCCTGCCACTCCTCCCATCTCATCGACACTAATCTGCTCCATGGTCACTGCTTCAGTGGTGCCGCCTCGTCTTTGTGGTCTTCTCGGCGTTCCTCACTTGAAAGGATTTTTCTTTTTCGTCTGTATTCTTCTGCCTTGGCCATTTTCTTCATAATTACAAGGAAGAAAATGAGCATTCAGAGAAGGACGGGAACCCTGGGGGACCCAAGTTGATCACAAGGTACAAGTTACAGGTATTTTTTTAACTTGTGTATCTTGACCAGACCACACACTAGGTGAAGGGACGACGACGTTTCGGTCCGTCCTGGACCATTCTCAAGTCGATTGAGAATGTGTATCTGTAATACACAGATACACATTCGTGTATCACATCTGTGAATGTGATACACGCTTGTGTATCTGTCTAACTTGTCAAGTTTCTATTGTATTTCCAGCCAGGTTTGTCCGTTCATTCACCAAACTTATGGATAAGATAAGAAAGATAAGATAAGAAAGTATTTGGCTCTTTATATCCTCTTTTTTTCCTTTTGTCTTCCTTCTTCCTCTCCTTACTCTCATCTTTACTTTAATTCTCTTAGCTTTCTCCTTGGTTCTCCTGACGTGGATTCTTGTCATTATTGTTAATGTTGTCATGTCCTCTTTGTTTTGTAGGTCCTCCCCCCCCCCCCCTCTGTCTGCGCCGTGTCCAGCTCGACACACAGACGTTACGGTGACAGTCCCACTGTTTATTTATCTGTCGCCCAACACTAAAAGCTTCTTATGATGTCGTAAGTGGTGGGCTGAGGCGGTGATGGTGATAAGGAAGTTGTTGGGCTTCAAGTTCTTCCTGGAGGTTGGTTGTGTGAGACTGTCAGTCTGTCTGTCTCTTGGTCTCTCCCTCCGCACCCTGTCTGTCTCTTGGTCTCTCCCTCCGCACCCAGTCTGTCTCTTGGTCTCTCCCTCCGCACCCAGTCTGTCTCTTGGTCTCTCCCTCCGCTCCCAGTCTGTCTCTTGGTCTCTCCCTCCGCACCCAGTCTGTCTCTTGGTCTCTCCCTCCGCTCCCAGTCTGTCTCTTGGTCTCTCCCTCCGCACCCAGTCTGTCTCTTGGTCTCTCCCTCCGCACCCAGTCTGTCTCTTGGTCTCTCCCTCCGCACCCAGTCTGTCTCTTGGTCTCTCCCTCCGCTCCCAGTCTGTCTCTTGGTCTCTCCCTCCGCTCCCAGTCTGTCTCTTGGTCTCTCCCTCCGCTCCCAGTCTGTCTCTTGGTCTCTCCCTCCGCACCCAGTCTGTCTCTTGGTCTCTCCCTCCGCTCCCAGTCTGTCTCTTGGTCTCTCCCTCCGCACCCAGTCTGTCTCTTGGTCTCTCCCTCCGCACCCAGTCTGTCTCTTGGTCTCTCCCTCCGCACCCAGTCTGTCTCTTGGTCTCTCCCTCCGCACCCAGTCTGTCTCTTGGTCTCTCCCTCCGCACCCAGTCTGTCTCTTGGTCTCTCCCTCCGCACCCAGTCTGTCTCTTGGTCTCTCCCTCCGCACCCTGTCTGTCTGTCTCTGTCTCATCCCTTCTTGTTTACCTTCCTTATTTTGGTTTTTCAATTTTTTTCCCTCGTTTCTTGTTTGCGCGTCTTTCGTGCACTGAAGAATTTAGCCATTTTCTTCTGTAAGGGAATGCCCAACCACTTGGACTGGACGGAAGAGCCACGGTTTCGCTTCATGCAGGTCGGCGTTCAATTCCTGATCTTCCAAGTGGTTGGGCACCATCCCTAATCCTTATCCTGACCCCTTCCCAGTGCTATATAGTGGTAATGGCTTGTTGCTTTCCCCCTGATAGTTCCCTTCCCCTTCTGTAGGGAATCTCAAAGAGTACAGCGAGTCCGGCAAGTACTCCGTGTTGTCTGGTCACCAGGTAGAGTACACACAGGGGGGGACATGATCATCACATTCAAGATTCTCAAGGGAATTGATAGGGTAGATAAAGACAAGCTATTTAACACAAGGGCACACGCACAAGGGGACACAGGTGAAAACTGAGCGCCCAAATGAGCCACAGAGATATTAGAAAGAACTTTTTCAGTGTCAGAGTGGTTGACAAATGGAATGCATTAGGAAGTGATGTGGTGGAGGCTGACTCCATACACAGTTTCAAGTGTAGATATGATAGAGCCCAATAGGCTCAGGAATCTGTACACCTGTTGATTGACGGTTGAGAGGCGGGACCAAAGAGCCAGAGCTCAATCCCCGCAAGCACAACTAGGTGAGTACACAGCGCCAGACCACAGAGCCCCAGACCGCCTCAGGTAAACTGTCAAAGGCTTTTCTTCCCCGGCCTCTTAAAGATCTCCCCGTCACCTCTCCCTGGAGCGTTCGCCGTCTTGCGTGGACGCCGGCAAGAGTAAGTGTGTGTGCGTACTCGCCGAAGTTGTGCTTGCGGGGGTTGAGCTCTGGCTCTTTTGTCCCACCTCTCAAATGTCAGTCAACTGATGTATAGGTTCCTGAGCCTTTTGGGCTCTATCATATCTACACTTGAAAGTGTGTGTGTGTGTGTGTGTGTGTGTGTACTCACCTAGTTGTGTTTGCGGGGGTTGAGCTCTGGCTCTTTGGTCCCGCCTGTGTGTGTGTGTGTGTGTGTGTGTGTGTGTGTGTGTGTGTGTGTGTGTGTGTGTGTGTGTGTGTGTGTGGAGTCTGCCTCCATCACATCACTTCCTAATGCATTCCATTTGTCAACTTCTCTGATACTAAAAAAAAAACAACTTTCTAATGTGTCTGTTGCTCATTTGGGCACTCAATTTCCACACGTGTCCCCCTAGTGCATGTGTCCCCTTGTGTTAAATAAAATATCATTACCCTATCAATTCATTTGAGAATGTTGTATGTGGCGATCATGTCCCTCTTAACTCTTCTGTCTTCCAGCGACCTGAGGTTTACGTGTGTAGGCGATGAGTCACAATAACGTGGCTAAAGTATGATGACCAGACCACACACTAGAAGGTGAAGGGACGACGACGTTTCGGTCCGTCCTGGACCATTCTCAAGTCGATTGTGTGTAGTGTGTGTGGGGGGGAGGGGGTTGGCGTGGTCAGCGTTTATCAAGGTTGCCAAGATGATGGCCACCACACACATTGCTTCATTAATGTGAGTGTTGTGTTTTCCTTGACTTTCCATACCAGCTCCATCATGGCCCCCGCGGGGAGGGAGTCTCCACTCGCCCTATACATCACGTCTTTCCAAACGTTTTCATACAATATGTCCACCGGCATGCAACACAACATTTTGGGCCTCGGCTTAGCATTCTTCTATTGTATTTCATTGTATTTTGCATTCAGGAGTTTGTTTTGGTCGGTGGTTAAGGATGAGAGGCGGAGTGGGTAGTGAGGTACATCAGTAATGTGCTTTCGTTAAGACTTAGTGATAGGCTTGACGCGCGGCGTAGATCAACCTTGCATTTGGACTCTTGGCTCAGACCCTACCCGCCCGCCCGCCAGAGAAGCGCATCCCCGGCATGGGAAGCCGCGGGTGTGTACTCCTTACGGAGTTTGGCATTAAAGGTGAGAGTGGCGTGGCCCCACACCACCCTGGGATTCTTTGGCTAGTGGGGTTTTGTTGTGTTCGTTTTCCACGCTTGTCTTGAGTGACGGTGGCTGGGAGCAGACGGGATTAGGTTTTCTGATTTTAAGGATAAATCCATTTTCCTTTACCATTAAGAAATGGTTTTGGTGCGTCTTGGTCTTTAATTTTTTCTTATCCGTCAACCTCACTTGTGGAAACTGAATTTATTTATTTCTCAAGATCTTGAATACGTCATCCTTGACAAGATCTGTTAATCCCTTGACAATTTGCAAGTTGAAGAGGGCTTATGCGGTCGAGGCTCGACGCCCGCTAATCGCCTTTAAGCATGGGGGATATAATGGTCATGTTGGCGCACAGTAATCGGCGCGTGAAGCAATTTCAGTCACCCAATTTTTGCAACCTGGGTGAACTTGGAATGCTACTCGCCGAGCACCTCATCCCGAGCCGTCGCCCTCAAGTCCCTCCTCTTGGTCAGAGGTCGCACTCGGCCTTGCAAGAGGTAGGCCTTCTGCCCTGCAAGAAGTAGGCCTTCTGCTTTGCCAGAGGTGGATATGTGGGCCTGCGGTCGGCTCCAAGCAACAGCCTGTTGGACCAAGCTCTCACAAGTCAGGCCAGGCTCCGGGGCCGGGCTTGGGGAGACGAACTACTCCCAGAACCCCATCCAGGTACAATCCAAGTACAAGAGGTCGCCAGTACCTTGTAAAGCCACACAAGTTATCTCCGTCTCTGGCAATATTAGGTACGTGGAGTTAGGTTCTCTTTGGACAAGATGCGTCGTCCGAGGTGTCGAACGGCCACGAGTCCAGCACGGTGTGGGTCCCTGGGGTGGAGGCTCTGGGGGCCCCAGGGTGGAGGCTCTGGGTCCCCGGGGTGGAGGCTCTGGGGGGCCCCCCCGGGTGGAGGCTCTGGGGGGCCCCCCCGGGTGGAGGCTCTGGGGGGGGCCCCCCCGGGTGGAGGCTCTGCCCCCCCCCCCCCCGAGGTGAAGGCTCTAGGCCCCTGGTGGCAGGCAGGCAGGCAGGCAGGCAGGCCGGGAGGAGGCGACGCAACACGTGGCTGCCCGCCTGTAAACAAAGGCCCTCCTCGCTTCACCTCTTCCGCCTCCCGTGTCTTGTTACTGAATAGATCGTAGACTTAGTGTCTCGATAAACACGCTCCCACGTCTTCTCTATACCTTAGCTTTCGCTTAATAATTCCTTCGGTTTAGTGGGGTTCTAAATCAAATAAACTTTAGATCCACTCCCTCCCCCCACCCCTCCATCTCTGGGATGTTATCAAGGAGAAGATATATAAGGGTTTGGGTGTAGCTTTAATAGTTCCACCTTTATCCGTGCTTCTGTATGGGAGCTCAATTTTAGCTTTATGGGAGCTCAATTTTAGCTTTATTGGAGCTCAATTTTAGCTTTATTGGAGCTCAATTTTAGCTTTATTGGAGCTCAATTTTAACTTTATTGGAGCTAAATTTTAGCTTTGTTGGAGCTCAATTTTAGCTTTGTTGGAGCTCAATTTTAGCTTTGTTGGAGCTCAATTTTAGCTTTGTTGGAGCTCAATTTTAGCTTTGTTGGAGCTAAATGTTAGCCTTGTTGGAGCTCAATGTTAGCCTTGTTGGAGCTCAATGTTAGCCTTGTTGGAGCTCAATGTTAGCTTCATTGGTCCTCACTTCTGCCTTGAGGATACTCGCATCTTGTACTCATTTCTGGTATTACAAACCGTTTGAATTCTTATTCCAAGTGAGTCCATCCTAAATTGATGGGGTTAATGGTCATTAGTACCTCCCCAGTGAGCCAATGGCCGTCATCTGGGACTCGGGTCCCTGGAGCCTCGCTACTCCTATAATCTTCCTCCACGGCTCCTTAGTCACCCTTGCAGCAGGAGGGCGGAAGGGGCAAAGTTCTTGCTCAAAGTTCTCGTTTCACACTGTCTTGCTATAATTTTTTCATTTTTTTGATCTGTAGCCCTTCCGAGGGGGCCTGACGGCTTAGTGGACAGCGCTCGGAATTTGTAATCATAAGGTTCTGGGTTCGATCCCCGGTGGAGGCGGAAGCAAATGGGCAGTTTTTTTTTACCCTGATGCCCCTGTTACCTAGCAGTAAATAGGTACCCGGGAGTTAGACAGCTGCTACGGGCTGCTTCCTGGGGGTGTGTAACAAAAAGGAGGCCTGGTCGAGGACCGGGCCGCGGGGACGCTAAGCCCCGAAATCATCTCAAGATAATCTAAAGTTCAGTGTTAAAACTTTATTAACACCTTTAAATAGCAGTCAGGAATTGTCATTATTTTCACTTAGTATTAAATCGTACTATCAAATATATTGTGAATATTTGAGTTTACCTGAAAAGCTGATTAGAAAACCACGACCTAACCTAACCTTCTTAAAGAATACCTGATCAACCAGGCCGCGACAGAGGCCAGGCTCGGGAGCCGGTCGGCTGAGCGGACAGCACGCTGGACTTGTGGTCCTGGGTTCGATCCCAGGCGCCGGCGAGAAACAATGGGCAGAGTTTTTCACCCTGATGCCCCTGTTACCTAGCAGTAAAATAGGTACCTGGGTGTTAGTCAGCTGTCACGGACTGCTTCCTGGGGGTGGAGGCCTGGTCGAGGACCGGGCCGCGGGGGCACTAAAAAAAGCCCCGAAATCATCTCAAGATAACGGGGGTTGAGCTTTGCTCTTTCGGTCCGCCTCTCAACTGTCAATGTACTGTTACTATTTTTTCCACCACACACACCCAGGAAGCAGCTCCGTAACAGCTGTCTAACTCCCAGGTACCTATTTACTGCTAGGTAACAGGAGCATCAGGGTAAAAAACTTTTGCCCATTTGTTTCTGCCTGCTCCGGGAATCGAACCCGGGCCACAGAATTAATAAATTAAGATTCCTGCGCGCTGTCCACTCAGCTACCAGACTAAGTGTCTCGTGGCTTCGTTTGAAGGAGGAAAAGATTTTGATGCTTTTCCTTTCCCTTCATTACGTGGTGACCCCTTCCATCCGTTCCTGATGGCCGTACCTTCCCGTCTGTTCCATAACCCAGGTTATAGGTCACCCAAGACACCCCCCTGTCTCGTCCCGGCTTGAGTAATAGCCTCAGGACCTGTATAATTGTCCCAGGTCACGTGACCCGCGCTTGGTGAGCTACAGACACCTTGTTACTGCTGCTTTCCTAATCCCCTCTGAGAGAAGTTTTTCCGAGTGCAACTTCCATAGGTGGTGGAGGGTGTAGTAATAACTCTGATGGCGCGTCAAGGGGGCTCCCCCACACACGGTGCTCAGCTCATTACCAGTACACCACCTGTGCTGCTGTTATAGGGATGGGGTGTGTGTGAGACGGAGGCTCCAGGGCAGAACAGTTGAGCTTGGCTTATTGTTGCGCTGTGGTGATTATACATACCCACATACCTAGCCACAGCCGGGCTGTGGTGGGTATGTGGGCCTCGGGCCGCTCCAAGCAACAGCCTAGTGGACCCCACACTCACAAATCAAGCCTGGCCTCGGGCCGGGCTTGGGGAGAACAACTACTCCCAGAACCCCATCAACCAGGTATCAACCAGTATGCAGTCCAGGGCTCTCTCTCCACGCACTGAGCGAGTCATAACTTCACCCTTCGGAGCCAAATTGATGTTGGTTCTTGTCTGTTCCCAGTCCTTCCTTGCTTCATGCCTTCCTTGAAGCTTCATCTCCTATTGTTTGAAGTAATGTCTGGCGTCAACTGTGTCTTTAGTACGCGTGCGGGAGGACCCCCCGCGTCTGAGCTCAGGATAATAGCTGCTCTCCTCCTCCTTGAAGGTGTGTTGTGTTCATTCCACGGATCCATTTGCTCTGTCTTTTGAAAAAACAACCACCACACACCTTGAAATTCGCTGCTGGTGCTGACATTTGGTTCATTAGTGTGTGTGTGTGTGTGTGTGTGTGTGTGTGTGTGTGTGTGTGTGTGTGTGTACTCACCTAGTTGTATTTGCGGGGGTTGATCTCTGGCTCCAGTGCTATATAGTCGTAATGGCTTGACACTCTCTCCTGATAGTTCTCTTCCCTTCACCCCCTGTCCTCTCCTTTGCTTCGGTTGGTATACTTTGTGCCATTATTCACTTTCTCTCCTATTCTTCCTTCGCTCTGAGAAGTAACCGTAAATGCTCCTTTATGCTGTCATTGGCTTCATTTGTGCAAGAGTGTTGGTGTTGGCTGACGCTGGCGCCTCTCCTTCATCTTCTCCAGACCTTTAGCCATCTCTACCTTATTCCATTCCCGCTTCTCATATTTCTCACATTTTCCTTGTTTACTCCTTCCCCCACACATCTTTTTCGCCTCCATGAATCCTTACTCCCCCTCGGTTCTTCCCTCCGGCGTCCCTCCCACTCACAACTATCATGGTCTCCAGTGTTGGTGTATGTTGGAGGAGTATGGATGGGACGGGGCCGTGACAAGCTGGCGAAGACAGGACTTTCTCTCCCGTGAATGTTGCCTCTGTAGCGGCTGGTAGCGGAGGGTAGTAGTAGTCGTGGTGGTTGGGGGACCGAGCACCCCTGACAGCAGTACTCCTGACAGCAGCAGGGGTACTGCTGCTGTCAGTGCTGACTGGAGGAACAAGTGACAGCCCGAGAGCCGCCATACGCTGCCTCGTCTACCTACCTATTGTACCTCTGCTTTTCAACGGGGGTATTTTGCACATCCTGCCGTGCCTACCGGTCTCAAATAGCCAAATTGACATAAGTCATTGCTGCAACAGATCCATTCATTGACATATCTCAAGCCTATTTAATGAAGATAAGTTCCAGAGTAAAGGATTTGGGTGTAATCATGGCAGAAGACTTTACATTTAAAGAACACAATAAAGTAGCCGTCACAACTGCAAGAAAAATGACAGGTTGGATAACAAGAACCTTACAAACAAGATATATCGTACCGATGACTATACTTTGGATACTAAAAGCCCCGAAATCATCACAAGATAACCTCAAGATAGCTAGGACACCAGCCACGGCAGTTACCCGGTGGTGGCAACTGGTGTCTCGGACCCTGATCACGTTCACAATGCACCCATGGCGGCTCTCACAACTCATCCCCTCATGTTGATGAGGCGCGGAGGGGGGGGGGCTAGAGAGGTAGAGTAAGGAAGGGTTGGGAGTCAGGTAGCCGAGGGAGGGAGGCGAGGCAGGTAAACAGGTAGGTTAAGTAGGTGATTGTTTACGTATGTCGGTGAACGGTTGGCCAATTACATGCTTGGGTATACTGGGTGGGCGAGAAGTAAGTGGGTGGGCAGGGAGAATGTGGGTGGGTCTGGAAGGGTAGTGGGATGGGTAGCTGGTCTGGAAGGGTAGTGGGGTGGGTAGCTGGTCTGGTAGGTAGGGTAGTGGGATGGGTAGCTGGTCTGGTAGGTAGGGTAGTGGGATGGGTAGCTGGTCTGGTAGGTAGGGTAGTGGGATGGGTAGCTGGTCTGGTAGGTAGGGTTGTGGGGTGGGTAGCTGGTCTGGGAGGGTAATGGGGTGGGTTACCTGGTTGATACCTGGTTGATGGGGTTCTGGGAGTTCTTCTACTCCCCAAGCCCGGCCCGAGGCCAGGCTCGACTTGTGAGAGTTTGGTCCACCAGGCTGTTGCTTGGAGCGGCCCGCAAGCCCACATACCCACCACAGCCCGGTTGGTCCGGCACTCCTTGGAGGAATAAATCTAGTTTCCTCTTGAAAATCTGGAATCTGGTAGCTGGTCTGGAAGGGTAGTGGGGTGGGTAGCTGGTCTGGGAGGGTAGTGGGGTGGGTAGCTGGTCTGGGAGGGTAGTGGGGTGGGTAGCTGGTCTGGGAGGGTAGTGGGGTGGGTAGCTGGTCTGGGAGGGTAGTGGGGTGGGTAGCTGGTCTGGAAGGGTTGTGGGGTGGGTAGCTGGTCTAGTAGGTAGGGTAGTGGGATGGGTAGCTGGTCTGGAAGGTAGGGTAGGGGTGTGGGTAACTGGTCTGGAAGGTAGGGTAGTGGTGTGGGTAGCTAGATTGGAAGTGGATACAGAGGAGAGCAAATAAGTGGATGGATGAGGGCGACCATGGTGATGAGAGAGAATATTTTAGTGGACAAATGTAGAGAGAGAGAGGGAGAGGAGTAGCCAAATATCACCAGGTAACTTTGATGGGAAATTTAGTTTAGTTGAACTTTCAGATGAGAGGAATGGCGAGCCCTTTGCCTCACAGTGACTACTAGGGTAAGGTCTTGCTGTCCATGCCTTGTTGGGGGTACCTGGATTGTACCTGGATGGGGTTCAAGTATGTTTAAGACAAGAAAAAATACATATCAAAGGGATAGAGTAGCTTAGGCTATTTCTTCCCTCCTGATCCTGGATGGGGTTCTGGGAGTTCTACTCCCCAAGCCCGGCCCGAGGCCAGGCTTGACTTGTGGGTGCTTGGTCCAACAGACTGTTGCTTGGAGCGGCCCGAGGCCAGGCTTGACTTGTGGGTGATTGGTCCACCAGGCTGTTGCTTGGAGCGGCCCGCAGGTCCACATATACTTGCTTGATGGGGTTCTGGGAGTTCTTCTATTCCTTCTATTCTATTCAAGCCCGGCCCGAGGCCAGGCTTGACCTGTGAGAGCTTGGTCCAACAGACTGTTACTTGGAGCGGCCCGCAGGCCCACATATCCATCACAACCCAGTAATGGACACCATAGAAATGGCGTCCATTACTAAATCTTTCAGTACTAAGAGTTGGTGTGTACTACTGAACATAGACTGACTCGTGCCTTTCATGCTGATGGACATCTTCAAGAGGAAACTAGATTTATTCCTCCAAGGAGTGCCGGACCAACCGGGCTGTGATGGGTATGTGGGCCTGCGGGCCGCTCCAAGCAACAGCCTGGTGGACCAAGCTCTCACTAGTCAAGCCTGGCATGCGGGCCGCTCCAAGCAACAGCCTGGTGGACCAAACTCTCACAAGTCAAGCATGGCCTCGGGCCGCTCCAAGCAACAGCCTGGTGGACCAAACTCTCACAAGTCAAGCCTGGCCTCGGGCCGGGCTTGGGGAGTAGAAGAACCCCCAGAACCCCATCAACCAGGTATCAACCAGGAATTAGATGTATCTGTGAAGCCCAAAAGATACAATCGCTTCAGGAGTGAAGGTTCGTGTGGGCGTTAGAGGGCTGGGGTGTGAAGCATGAGTTACGCGTCGTGTGTCGACAGGTGAGCACCAGCAAAAGCTTGAGCTGGAAGCGTGTACAGCAAGCTTTATCTGACCCGAGTTATGAATACCTAAACTGGCCACCACACAAGATTTGCAGTCCACCTGGGTCCTTGAGCTCCGATAAGACACTCGTATCTCATCGTAAGGTAGCCAGTGCTTACAAACACGTTTGGCCTTGAATAAAAAGTAGCCGCAAGAAATGTATATAAGAAGAATGACTCCAAGTGTTGAGGAATATTAATGGGGAAGACTGTGATAGTTTCCAGTCCCCCAAAAAAAATTTTTTTGTTTGGCGTGGTAATAATTTTTGTTGGTGGGACGAGTTGATTACCAGAGGTGCTGGGGAGGGGGGTTGATTACCAGCGGTGCTGGGGGAGGGGAGTTGATTACCAGCGGTGCTGGGGGGGGGGGGAGTTGATTACCAGCGGTGCTGGGGGGGGGGGGAGTTGATTACCAGCGGTGCTGGGGGGGGGAGTTGATTTCCAGCGGTGCTGGGGGGGGGGGAGTTGATTTCCAGCGGTGCTGGGGGGGGGGGGGGGAGTTGATTTCCAGCGGTGCTGGGGGGGGGAGTTGATTTCCAGCGGTGCTGGGGGGGGGGGAGTTGATTTCCAGCGGTGCTGGGGGGGGAGTTGATTTCCAGCGGTGCTGGGGGGGGAGTTGATTTCCAGCGGTGCTGGGGGGGGAGTTGATTTCCAGCGGTGCTGAGGGGGGGGGAGTTGATTTCCAGCGGTGCTGGGGACCCAAAGGCGTCAAAAATGACGAATTCAACATGTGTTGTCTCTGATGTTTGAAGCGGTACGATGTCGGTGGCCGAGCAGTGTTCCTACCCCCTGACACCGGTTAATGTTCCTTGCTTTAGCTAATATTAATTGCGGTCGTTATGCTTGCGGGGTTGTTAGGAGGGAGTATTCAGGGCTGTTTGTGGCAATTACTGCCAGAAGCGCAAGAGTAAAACTAATTTACTGCTGCGGTTGGTTTGTGGGTGTTAAAGTGTGGTAGTTAGCGAGGAGCGGAAGTTGTTCAGTTCATGAATGAGTAATGATATTAATTACCATAGAGCAGCATGTAATTAGTAGTCTTATTGTCGGTAGTTTGCCGGGAAGATTGCGGTGGTGATGGTTGCTTAAGCACTTGTTGCTACGCTTAAGCGCTGGATGACCTTTTGTGGAGAGATGTGTATTGGGGAGCGTACCAGAAGTTCAGAGCAGTCAGATATGGTACCATGTGTTTAAGGAAAGCATTATGGATACTAGGGGAGGGGGGAGTGGTGGGTGTAGAGGGGCAATGTGGGGCATTAGGGGGGTGGAGTGTAGAGGGGGAATGTGGGGTATTAGGGGGGGGAGTGGTGGGGTGTAGAGGGGGAATGTGGGGCATTAGGGGGGGTAGGTATGGTTGGGGAACAGTAGCAGGTGTTGAGGTACATCAATGTTTACTGCATTAGGTATAAGAGTGATGCCTGGTTGATGGGGTTCTGGGAGTTCTCCTCCCCAAGCCCGGCCTGAGGCCAGGCTTGACTTGTGAGAGTTTGGTCCACCAGGCTGTTGCTTGGAGCGGCCTGAGGCCAGGCTTGACTTGTGAGAGTTTGGTCCACTAGGCTGTTGCTTGGAGCGGCCCGCAGGCCCACATATCCACCACAGCCCGGCTGATCCGGATGGATGAGTTGGCTGTGTTTCCATAGCCCTCAGTTCAGGTAACTGCTGTAGGAGCAGGGTTGTGGGACCATTGGGTAGGTGAGAGGGTGCTGGGGAGTGGAGAGAGGGAGCGAGAGTTGGGGAGAGGGCGCAGGAGTTTGGGGGGCCGGCTTAGGGCGGGCCGGGGCGGTGCTGCTGCTTCTCCATTATTGATGCCATGTCCCCTGCGTCTATGATTTATGACCGCAGGCAGCTTCTTCATGACGCCCTGCCTCCAGTCACCTGCCGGACCCCCACCCGGAGACTCCACCCGGCCCCCACCCGGAGACTCCACCCGGCCCCCACCCGGAGACTCCACCCGGCCCCCACCCGGAGACTCCACCCGGCCCCCACCCGGAGACTCCACCCGGCCCCCACCCGGAGACTCCACCCGGCCCCCACCCGGAGACTCCACCCGGCCCCCACCCGGAGACTCCACCCGGCCCCCACCCGGAGACTCCACCCGGCCCCCACCCGGAGACTCCACCCGGCCCCCACCCGGAGACTCCACCCGGCCCCCACCCGGAGACTCCACCCGGCCCCCACCCGGAGACTCCACCCGGCCCCCACCCGGAGACTCCACCCGGCCCCCACCCGGAGACTCCACCCGGCCCCCACCCGGAGACTCCACCCGGCCCCCACCCGGAGACTCCACCCGGCCCCCACCCGGCCCATCTTCTCCATCTTCCTCTTTCTTTGGCTGATGCTGTCTGTAGCTGTCTATACCAGCGTGTTAGTTACTTATGTGGCTCCTGTTGGCTGTCCTGTCCTTGGTGGTCTGGTTCCTCTGTTGTTTTGGACGCTGCTGTTGCTGCTGTTTTTTGTATGCTGTGGTACATTGTATACTGTTCTCTGCTACTGTATTGTTGATCTATTTACTGCATTTTTGTTGTTGTATTTCTGGGATTGCTGCTACAAGCGTTCTTGATGTACTGTTGATGTGCCTTTTCAAGTTTTTGTGCTTATTGAGAAGGACTCGCAAGTCCAGAGTGCGTATTTTGTTCTACCACAGAAGTGGCCACACATTTACAATGCTAATCAGCAAATATGCATTTTATTCTGTCCTCCATGAACGGGGTTAGAGATCTGTTAAACATATGTTAAGTGATTTATTGCACTAGTTTACGATTGCTCTCAAGTTTAAAGTTTTCTGAATGTCTTTTTTTATAAAGGCTCATGAAGGTATTCCAACTTTTTTTCAGTTATGAACACACAGAATGTGTGTAGCTCAGTCGATTAAGGCAGCATCTGGGATGCTCTCGGACGCAGGTTCGAATCCTCGTCACGGCCCTTGTGGATTTGTTCAGTTACGAATATTGGTTGGCCTATCCTGTTTGTGTGGGCCTCGGGGCCTGGGTGTGGGGGCATGGACCTCAGGGCCTGAGTGTGGGTTACCTGGTTGATACCTGGTTGATGGGGTTCTGGGAGTTCTTCTACTCCCCAAGCCCGGCACGAGGCCAGGCTTGTTGTGAGAGTTTGGTCCACCAGGCTGTTGCGTGGAGGTCGCGGACCTGGGTGTGGGGCATGGGGTCCCGGACCAGGGTATGAACAAGGGTCCCAGGCCAAGATATGGGGCATGGGGTCCCGGACCAGGGTATGAACAAGGGTCCCAGGCCTGGATATGGGGCATGGGGTCCCGGACCAGGGTATGAACAAGGGTCCCAGGCCTGGATATGGGGCATGGGGTCCCGGACCAGGGTATGAACAAGGGTCCCAGGCCTGGATATGGGGCATGGGGTCCCGGACCAGAGTACGAACAAGGGTCCAAGGCCTGGATATGGGGCATGGGGTCCCGGACCAGAGTATGAACAAGGGTCCAAGGCCTGGATATGGGGCATGGGGTCCCGGACCAGAGTATGAACAAGGGTCCAAGGCCTGGATATGGGGCATGGGGTCCCGGACCAGGGTATGAACAAGGGTCCCAGGCCTGGATATGGGCGACGTGATGAGGAGGAAGATGAGTAATCGTGGTGAGTTATGAGGATGACATGTTACACGCTGGTGTTAATGCCCCGGGTGCCCTTGTACGGCCGGCTGATAATGGCCAAACACGCGTACACACAGTCTCTTATGAGTAGGGGTGACAGGGGCCGCTCGTGACACTTCTGCCGCTTATGGAAATGTTCCGCCGCGACTGTTCTCCCGTCTTGATACAGCGGCTTGTCTCCGGGTCGTCTCCAGGCTCCTGGGGCCAAGGAGCCGGTCGGCCGAGCGGACAGCACGCTGGACTTGTGATCCTGTGGTCCTGGGTTCGATCCCAGGCGCCGGCGAGAAACAATGGGCGGAGTTTCTTTCATCCCATGCCCCTGTTACCTAGCAGTAAAATAGGTACCTGGGAGTTAGTCAGCTGTCACGGGCTGCTTCTTGGGGGTGGAGGCCTGGTCGAGGACCGGGCCGCGGGGACACTAAAGCCCCAAAATCATCTCAAGATAACCTCAAGATAACCAAGGAGAGCGGGGTCGAGTTATTTTGCTCAAGCAACTCTGCTGGAGGGGGGGGGGCAGGGTTTTCTGGTGATACCTTGATCGACAAGACTGTTGCTTGTATAGCGACCCACTTAACCATATATGTATTACAGCCTGGTTGATCCGGCACTGCCTGCATGTAGCGGACAGTTAGTCGAAGTGGTGACAGTGAATAATAAGTGCATTAAGTGGCAGTAGAATTTTACAACCGTGGACATCTTCAAGAGGAAACTAGATTTATTCCTCCAAGGAGTGCCGGACCAACCGGGCTGTGGTGGGTATGTGGGCCTGCGGGCCGCTCCAAGCAACAGCCTAGTGGACCAAACTCTCACAAGTCAAGCCTGGCCTGCGGGCCGCTCCAAGCAACAGCCTGGTGGACCAAACTCTCACAAGTCAAGCCTGGCCTCGGGCCGCTCCAAGCAACAGCCTGGTGGACCAAACTCTCACAAGTCAAGCCTGGCCTCGGGCCGGGCTTGGGGAGTAGAAGAACTCCCAGAACCACATCAACCAGGTATCAACCAGGTATCCAGTTGCCATTGTCTGTTGCTCCAGCCTCCCTGTAGCATACTCATCACATGGCAACTTCCTGTATTAAGCGTCGCCACTAAACCCACACTGTTGTGGCGACTGGGCGATGTGGGGCGTATTTTAACGAGTTGACACCCCGCTTGGGTGATACATTAATCTCTACACCACGCATTACTGTATGCGTGAGGCAGCATACAGTAATGACTGGTGTAGGTGGACCAGTCTTGTGTACTCGCCTAGTTATGCTTGCGGGGGTTGAGCTCTGGCTCTTTGGTCCCGTCTTTCAACTGTTGGTCAACTGGTGTACAGTTTCATGAGCCTACTGGGCTCTATCATATCTGCATTTGAAACTGTGTATGGAGTCAGCCTCCACCACATCACTGCCTAATGGATTTCATCTGTTAACTACTTTGACACTGAAAAAGTTCTTTCTAACGTCCCTGTGGCTCATGTGGGTACCTGGTTTGTGTGGCCACCCACCCGCCCACGGTGGTAGAATACCCGCCCACGGTGGTAGAATACCCGCCCACGGTGGTAGAATACCCGCCCACGGTGGTAGAATACCCGCCCACGGTGGTAGAATACCTGCCCCATGGTGGCGTCCGCTTACCTGTCCATGGTGGCCATTATGTAATGGTTAGTCACCTGTCCACGGTGGGCGGTTATCTGTCCACGGTGGGCGGCGAGGCTGACATACGCATCACAATCATGACAATGCAATACGATGTACTTGATAGCGGAATAGTCCCGATATCCCTGACATCCCTGCCCTGGGCACAGGCTTGACTCTTGATAGCTTGATCTAGAAGGCTGTTGCTTGTAGCGGCCCGCACAGAGATGCGCCACGTGTCGGTTCATATCCTCGTGGCCTAAGGTTAGGTTTCTGCTTCGCCCAACAAGGAATCGTAAACCCTGATTTACATAGTTTACAAGTGGTCAGTTGGGCGGTGAGGGCTCTGGGAGGCAGACCTTTCTTACCCTGCTAAACCGACGCATGCTCCGCCCCACGCATGCCCAATAGTCTGCTTGACCAGATCACCAACCAGGAGGCCTTAGAGACCAGGGGCCAGATTCACGAAACAGTTACGCAAGCACTTACGAACCTGTACATCATTTCTCAATCTTTAGCGGCTTTGTTTACAATTATTGAACAGGTAATGAGCTCGGAAGCACCAGGAGGCTGTTTATAACAATAACAACAGTTGATTGGCAAGTTTTCATGCTTGTAAACTGTTTAATAAATGTAACCAAAGCCGCCAAAGACTGAGGGAAGATGTACACGTTCGTAAGTACTTGCGTAACTGCTTCGTGAATCTGACCCCAGGTCGCAGGGGCATTGATTCACAGAACCAACGCAAGGTAACCGTGCGGTAAGGTATGGATGCCCCTACCAAACGCATGCCCCTACCAAACGCATGCCCCTACCAAACGCATGCCCCCCACCAACGCATGCCTTCCGTCCCACAAATGGCCGGAGCCCGACTCGGTGTATCGGGGTTGTCACCTCCAGCAGGACAAGCCGCTGGTGTTCAGATGTGGTCTCTCGTGTTAACAAGAGACCAGCGCATGCTAGCCGCGTGCTCCATATTGTTAAACACAGTTTGGTTAGTATTAATCTGGTGTCGGTTCTTGTCGATCTTATGCTGCTTCCTCTTGACCTTTTCTTGGTTCCTCTTGACCTTTTCTTGGTTCCTCTTGACCTTTTGTTGGTTCCTCTTGACCTTTTCTTGGTTCCTCTTGACCTTTTCTTGGTTCCTCTTGACCTTTTCTTGGTTCCTCTTGACCTTTTGTTGGTTCCTCTTGACCTTTTCTTGGTTCCTCTTGACCTTTTCTTGGTTCCTCTTGACCTTTTCTTGGTTCCTCTTGACCTTTTCTTGGTTCCTCTTGACCTTTTCTTGGTTCCTCTTGACCTTTTCTTGGTTCCTCTTGACCTTTTCTTGGTTCCTCTTGACCTTTTCTTGGTTCCTCTTGACCTTTTCTTGGTTCCTCTTGACCTTTTCTTGGTTCCTCTTGACCTTTTGTTGGTTTCTCTTGACCTTTTGTTGGTTCCTCTTGACCTTTTGTTGGTTCCTCTTGACCTTTTGTTGGTTCCTCTTGACCTTTTGTTGGTTCCTCTTGACCTTTTCTTGGTTCCTCTTGACCTTTTCTTGGTTCCTCTTGACCTTTTCTTGGTTCCTCTTGACCTTTTCTTGGTTCCTCTTGACCTTTTCTTGGTTCCTCTTGACCTTTTGTTGGTTCCTCTTGACCTTTTGTTGGTTCCTCTTGACCTTTTGTTGGTTCCTCTTGACCTTTTGTTGGTTTCTCTTGACCTTTTGTTGGTTCCTCTTGACCTTTTGTTGGTTCCTCTTGACCTTTTGTTGGTTCCTCTTGACCTTTTGTTGGTTCCTCTTGACCTTTTGTTGGTTCCTCTTGACCTTTTGTTGGTTCCTCTTGACCTTTTGTTGGTTCCTCTTGACCTTTTGTTGGTTCCTCTTGACCTTTTGTTGGTTCCTCTTGACCTTTTGTTGGTTCCTCTTGACCTTTTGTTGGTTCCTCTTGACCTTTTGCTGTTTTCTGTTTACAATATGGTGGTGTGGGAGGGTAGTGGGGGAAGATAGGTTCGTAGTTCCTTCCCCCTATCTGCTTAATTGTTGTCAGCTCCGGAGATGAGCAGCGGCAGCAGCAGCTGGTGCTGCTGCCTCCTGGTTGGTGGTCTGGTCAACCAGGCTGTTGGCGGCGGCAGCTGCTCGCTGCCAGACGTTTGAATCACAGCCTGGTTGATCAAGTATCCTTTGGGAGGTGTTTTTTTGAGTTTTGAACACTTGGAGAGGTCGACTAGTTATGCTCCTTGTGTGTAAAGGGTGTGTGTTGGAAAGTGCTAATTGGTTCCTTCGTGTTGATGGAGTTTTATCTCGGCATACCTATTGCATCTCTGCTTTTCAACGGGGCTATATTGCACATCCTGCATCATCCATGCACATCTTGCTAAACCGACGCATGCTCATGCTCTTGCTAAACCGACGCATGCGACGCATCCATGCACATCTTGCACATCCTGCATCCTATATTGCACATCCTGTCTCCTGGTCTCGTGTAAGTATTTCCCTGTGAAGATTTGGAACGAGTCCCTCTAATACTTCTACTAGTCCCCTCAATCTTCTACTCGGAGAGTAGAACACCTCTAGAGACCCTCCCAAGTTTCCTCTCCCTTTCATGTGAGTTGACAGTATAGAGGACACGGCAAACCTTCAATTGGATGCAAATCACGGGAACATTGAGCCCCAAAATCATCGCAAGGTATGCCTCTTATCTTCTTGAGGTTATCTTGAGATGATTTCGGGGCTTTTAGTGTCCCCGCGGTCCGGTCGTCAACCAGGCCTCCACCCCCAGGAAGCAGCCCGTGGCAGCTGACTAACACCCAGGTACCTATTTTACTGCTAGGTAACAGGGGCATAGGGTGAAAGAAACTCTGCCCATTGTTTCTCGCCGGCGCCCGGGATCGACCCCTGGACCACAGGATCACAAGTCCAGCGTGCTGTCCGCTCGGCCGACCGGCTCCCCTAAATGCTCGACATTGGGAGCCAAACAGCGCAGAAGGCCAGAGCCGGCGAAGAAAGAGCCGCCAATCCTTGACAGCTGTGAGTCCTTGACAGCTGTACAGTGGTGACAGTGTAGGCGTAGCAGAAGTGGTGTAGTGGTAGCGGCATTTGTGGTTGAGTAGTGGTTGATATGTAGGCCTGCGGGCCGCTCCAAGCAACAGCCTGGTGGACCAAACTCTCACAAGTCAAGCCTTCCCTCGGGCTGGGCTTGGGGAGTAGAAGAACTCCCAGAACCCCATCAACTAGGTAACCATCCTGGAAACACAAACCGAAACTGTCTCTATATTCCGCTTGTTACAACTTGTAATGAAGTTGTTACATCTTGGCTTAACGTGTTTATGACGTATTAGAACGTTGTTACAACTTGCTATATTGGTTGTTATAACTGGTTAGGAGGTGTTAAAACTTGTTGGAACGTTGTACCAACGTCGTAGTTTCGGTGTGTGTTTGGCGGGATGCAGGTAGCGGTGGTGTGAGAGTAGTGGTGGTAGCGGTGGTGTGAGAGTAGTGGTGGTAGCGGTGGTGTGAGAGTAGTGGTGGTAGCGGTGGTGTGAGAGTAGTGGTGGTAGCGGTGGTGTGAGAGTAGTGGTGGTAGCGGTGGTGTGAGAGCAGTGGTAGCAGTAGTGTGGTAACTGTTATGGTGGTGGTAGTGGCGCCGATGAAGGAGCGAGAGAGGAGGCGGCGGCAGAGTCCGTGGAGGTGGGTAAAAGCCGCCCCATTTGGGAAGCGCCGCCCTCAATAGCTTTAATGAGGTTGTAAATGGGGTCGGGAAATCGCGGCCAGGGAACACAGAAGTGGTGACTGCTGTGCCGGCGAGGGCTAAAGGTACCACCTTTGGTGTGAGGGAAGCGGACGGAACGGTGAACGACAGACAGGTCGGGACAAGGAACAGTGACATGAGGAACAGCTTGGGCTGCGGCACAAAACAAGGCGGTCAAACACCGTATTTCAAGACGATCACATGACCTCGAACACTCCTTGCTTTTGGAACATTTATAAAGATGTAGTCTTTCATATATACATTAATGTATACATGCCTACATACATACATGTTTACATACATATGTACATACATACATTGCTGTGATTAGAACTTTGACGAACGCAAGATGCACTAATAGACAGGAAGATGAACAGTTGTCAACCTTCCCCCTCGAAGCCTTGCTTGTTGCCTTGCGATGATTTCGGGGCTTAACGTCCCCGCGGCCCGGTCCTCGTCGAGGCCTCCTTGTCCATCACCAGCCGCCGCAAGCTGCATTATAACTGAAGAACCTGGTGTGTCCCAGAAGACCTGCCGATCCTGGCTCCTGCCAAACTTGCACGGGAAAACACTGTAAACTAGGAATCCGTTGAGTAATGACAATCAACTCTTGAATATGCAAATAGCGTCCCTCCGAGTTCTCTCCCCAGGGCGTGAAGGAGGACGCTAAGGCTCAGTGAATATAGTGAGAGGTATTCACACCCCAGGAAACTCACATTGTAACGCCCGACCCTCGGTAAACACACTCGGAGAACTAGAACAATACTGGACAGAGCTGTGATAGCTTTACCAGGCCTCTGCCGACGAACTTAGGGGCAGGAGTATGTCTGGCTGGAAGAGGGGCAAGTAGAGGACCTAGGTCTTCCTGCCATACGGGTCAATAGGGCGCCGCCTCGGTCAGGGGCAGTAGCCACTGTATAACCTGAAACCCCCGGGTATAAGCCCAAGGCCATTGACAAAAGGCCATTTACGGATTTTGACACTAGTGTATTACGGCACCGCCGTGAAAAACCGTCTATCCACGGGGAATCTCGCGAGCTTCGATGGACATGAATAGGTAGAATGGAACGTAAAAGGGGCAACAATGGGGGCATGAAAATGGGGCGATGGGGATGGTTCCCCTGGCGCCACCATTACCCACGGTCCTCCTGGGTAAGGGGCAGGGAGGGGCCGGCGCCGACACTCACAGCCAACAACACTCGATAACACCTATTGACGTTAGTTTATTATGTACCCCATACCCATCTTGTGGGCGGTAGTGCAAAGGGTTACAGAGGCTTGAAGATTGTCATCTTCAAGAGGAAACTAGATTTATTCCTCCAAGGAGTGCCGGACCAACCGGGCTGTGGTGGGTATGTGGGCCTGCGGGCCGCTCCAAGCAACAGCCTGGTGGACCAAGCTCTCACAAGTCAAGCCTGGCCTCGGGCCGGGCTTGGGGAGTAGAACAACTCCCAGAACCCCATCAACCAGATCGACCACAAGTACAGTTCCTAAATTAAGCAACTGCCATATGAGAGCTAGTGTCACAATTGATATGTTTGTCCTGCACACCGCCCCCCATCCAGTGGACAGCAGTGGATAGGTTACACCGTCCCCCATCCAGTGGGCAGCGGTGAATAGGTTACACCGTCCCCCATCCAGTGGGCAGCGGTGGATAGGTTACACCGTCCCCCATCCAGTGGGCAGCGGTGGATAGGTTACACCGTCCCCCATCCAGTGGGCAGCGGTGGATAGGTTACACCGCCCCCCATCCAGTGGGCAGCGGTGGATAGGTTACACCGTCCCCCATCCAGTGGGCAGCGGTGGATAGGTTACACCGTCCCCCATCCAGTGGGCAGCGGTGGATAGGTTACAATCACTCAGTTACTACCTACAGTTAGCAAACTGGGGATATTTGGCTGAGATTTCCGGTAGCAGATCATTTTTAATTAAATTTTTACACATTTCTTGAACATTTGTTATAGAATTGTCTCTGAGTGCGAAAAGATGTGTGAATTCAATCACATAGTGGTTGACGGGGGGCACTAAAAAAGCCCCGAAATCATCTCAAGATAACCTCAAGATAGTGGCGGAGGGTGTGCGAATAATTTTGTTGACAGTTTACATTTGGTCAGGTCTATATCAGCACAGTGAAAATTCACACATACTTATACCGAGTCTAATATAATGCGTATAAGAGTATAACTGGGCTATACGTATCTCTGGGAATTTTCATTACCTGCTGATTGACGATCAGGAGTTACTGCATAAATACCTCTGCGCGGCAGTATATAAGAGCAGACAGCGCCATAGACATCAGCATTTATTAAATTACCGTACGAGTCTAGCAGTATAAAAACAACAGACCTATGGATTTTGCCAAGACTGTTGGCGGAAGGTAGGAAGCTTCCTACCTCACTTCCTACCTCAAGGTAGGAAGTGATCAACGTTAGTATTCCTATATGTTGAGCCAGTAGAACTCCACTCAGAACCTCCTACAGGTACAATCCAGGTACCTGTATACCTGGAGAGGGCTGTTTTGAGTTCTACTCCTCAAGGCTGACCTGGGTTCGAAGCTGTGTGAGAGGAGCCCCACGTACATCAACCAAGGCCATCGTGCCACAAACCTCAAAAGCCGTGTGACTGTGTTCACAGGTTATTACGAAACCCGATGTGAACTGCGGTGAACGCGCACGTACGCATTTGACTGACAGTTAAGAGGCTGGGCCAAAGAGCCGAGGCTCAACCCTCCCCCGCAAGCACAACAGGGTGAGTACACGCATCCCCCCCCCCAACAAACACACCCTTTTCACAGCGAGACTGGGAACACATCAGTTCAAGACACAGTCGCTCTGAACACAAAAGCACTATTTTTTTTTAAGGATTTTATGCTGCGAAAAAATACACAGTACCATTAATGACTTTTTGGTCAGATATAAAGATCAACAGAAAGAGAAATAGACGCAGACGTGTTCAACTAATTACGAGTGGAAGAGTTTAGTGAAGCGGGAAATTACTTCTCGAGGCGACCGTTATTATGTACTTGTCTTCAACAGCCTCAAGCATCCTGGGCCCCGTGGGGCTGCTCCTCGCTCTGTCCTGGTCTCCTGGGCCCCGTGGGGCTGCTCCTCGCTCTGTCCTGGTCTCCTGGGCCCCGTGGGGCTGCTCCTCGCTCTGTCCTGGTCTCCTGGGGCCCCGTGGGGCTGCTGCTGTCCTCGTCTCCTGGGGCCCCGTGGGGCTGCTCCTCGCTCTGTCCTCGTCTCCTGGGGCACCATGGGGCTGCAATCTCTCCTGGACACTGTGAGGGGTCGGCCAGTTATGCCCCTTACGTGTAGCGGGAGAATGTTGGGCCTTTGATCTCGATAGTTCTCTCTCAGCGTGTCTATTGCATCTCTGCATTTCAATGGGGCTATTCTGCACATCCTGCCGTTTCTCCTGGTTCCACGTGAGGTTATTTCTGTGCACAGATTCGTAAAAGCCCTTTGGAAAGCTGGAGAAGTTTGCACTCTGAACCTCTCTGCACGCTGACCTGGAAAGCGTGCTCAGTGGCGACTCGATTCAACAATTCATTGTTGACTTATTACAGGACAAAGACCTTCCTGTGGTTCCTGATGACCTTAGGCTGGTTCCTGTTGACCTTAGGCTGGTTCCTGTTGACCTTAGGCTGGTTCCTGTTGACCTTAGGCTGGTTCCTGTTGACCTTAGGCTGGTTCCTGTTGACCTTAGGCTGGTTCCTGTTGACCTTAGGCTGGTTCCTGTTGACCTTAGGCTGGTTCCTGATGACCTTAGGCTGGTTCCTGTTGACCTTAGGCTGGTTCCTGTGGGACCTTAGGCTGGTTCCTGTGGGACCTTAGGCTGGTTCCTGTGGGACCTTAGGCTGGTTCCTGTGGGACCTTAGGCTGGTTCCTGTGGGACCTTAGGCTGGTTCCTGTCGGACCTTAGGCTGGTTCCTGTGGGACCTTAGGCTGGTTCCTGTGGGACCTTAAACTGGTTCCCTGTGAGGCCGTACGCTGGTTCCCTGTGGGACCGTACGCTGGTTCCCTGTGGGACCGTGCAGCGCTATACCAGGCCGTGCCAGGCCGTGTTGTGGTATGCCGTGCGGGGCGCGGGTCGGGCACGTCTCACCATCAACATACAGGAGACCTGGGTCGTAACGGAGCTGTGACGACAATAGACCATCACCAGTAACACACAAACAACAGAACTGACATTACCGTCCGCATAATTGCTCCCACTCCTCCCTAGCCCCCTCCTAGCTGCTTCTCCCTGGTCCCCTCCTAGCTGCTTCTCCCTGGCCCCCCCTCCTAGCTGCTTCTCCCTGGCCCCCCCTCCTAGCTGCTTCTCCCTGGCCCCCCCTCCTAGCTGCTTCTCCCTGGCCCCCCCTCCTAGCTGCTTCTCCCTGGCCCCCCCTCCTAGCTTCTCCCTGGTACAGGATCAGGGTCATCGATAGGAAGCAGCTCGTAGCAGCTGTCATACTCCCAGGTACCTATTTACTGCTAGGTGAACAGGGGCATCAAGGTGAAAAAAGCTCTGCCCATTTGTTTCTGCCTCTGACGGGAATAGAGCAGGAGCCCTTAGGACTATGACCCTTAAGCGCTGTCGACTCCTAGCACCTAGTTATGCTTGCAGGGGTTGAGCTCTGACTCTTTGGTCCCGCCTCTCGACTGTCAATCAACTGGTGTACAGATTCCTGAGCCTACTGGGCTCTATCATATCTACACTTGAAACTGTGTATGGAGTCAGCCTCCACCACATCACTGCCTAATGCATTCCACCTGTTAACTGCTCTGACACTGGAAAAGTTCTTTCTAACGTCCCTGTGGTTCATGTGGGTACTCAGTTTCCACCTGTGTCCCCTTGTTCGGGTACCACCAGTGTTGAATAGTTTATCCTTGTCTATCCTGTCAATTCCCGTGTGTGTGTGTGTGTGTGTGTGTGTGTGTGTGTGTGTGTGTGTGTGTGTGTGTGTGTGTGTGTGTGTGTGTGTGTTTACTAGTTGTGTTTTTGCGGGGGTTGAGCTTTGCTCTTTCGGCCCGCCTCTCAACTGTCAATCAACTGTTTACTAACTACTACTACTATTTTTTTTTTCCACACCACACACACACACCCCAGGAAGCAGCCCGTGACAGCTGACTAACTCCCAGGTACCTATTTACTGCTAGGTAACAGGGGCACTTAGGGTGAAAGAAACTTTGCCCATTTGTTTCTGCCTCGTGCGGGAATCGAACCCGCGCCACAGAATTACGAGTCCTGCGCGCTATCCACCAGGCTACGAGGCCCCCCTAGTGTGTGTGTGTGTGTGTGTGTGTGTGTGTGTGTGTGTGTGTGTGTGTGTGTGTGTGTGTGTGTGTGTGTGTGAGAGAGAGAGTATGTGTATGTGTGCGCGCGCGCTCACCTAGTTGTGCTTGCTGGAGTTGAGCTTCGGCTCTTTGCTCCCGCCTCGGACCAAAGCAAGTGCGTGCGTGCGCCCGTGTGTTTTGGTGAGGAACGCTAAGCCCAAGAAATCTTTGTGTAACCAAACACTTAGTACGCCCACGGTCTCGGTGCAGCTGATGAGGACACGGAGGGCCATCACGGAGGTGGCTGCTTTAGGAGAGAGTTCACCCTCTTCCCAGCAGTCTTGTCTCCTTACATGCTGCTGGGCTTGAGGGCATTAGGACGCCCGAGCAAGGTCTTTCCGAGTCATAGTTACCTGAAATTTAATCCCAGAATTGTTCCTGGGTCTGTTTCAGACTGGGAAAACGACCTTAAATGCTCCAGGACAGGATATTTTTATATATATATATTTTTTTAACCAAATGGACGTTTCAAGCAGATTTTGAGCCTGTTGTCCGGGGGTTGCTTCAGCTCATTACCTCGGCCGTTCTCTTGAATGGCCACTCCGTAAAAAAGTGCAATGGTTTCCCTACCCAGAATCGTACAAGCCCAAGCAATCCACCTGTCAATGGCAATGCGGTGATAACGTCAATATTGACGGTCGCATTTTGGACGGATTGGTCAATTTCGTGAAAAATGCGACCTGTGGGGATTGGGCGAGACGGAGGGAGCCGGTCGGCCGAGCGGACAGCACGCTGTACTTGTGATCCTGTGGTCCCGGGTTCGATCCCGGGTGCCGGCGAGAAACAAAGGGCAGAGTTTCTTTCACCCTATGCCCCTGTTACCTAGCAGTAAAATAGGTACCTGGGTGTTAGCCAGCTGTCACGGGCTGCTTCCTGGGGGTGGAGGCCTGGTCGAGGACCGGGCCGCGGGGACACTAAAACCCCGAAATCATCTCAAGATAACCTCAAGATAATGTATGTATTGTGGTCTTGCCTGCGAGGGGAATGTTTTGCCGGTTGTCTGATCACTTTGTTTTGCTCATGAAGTTTCTTAATTTTGTTCATCGATCAGTGAGCTTTTCTTGATCCTTAGCTGGGCCAACCAGGTATCAACCAGGTACAGTACCAGGTGGGTATGTGGGCCTGCGGGCCGCTCCAAGCAACAGCCTGGTGGACCAAACTCTCACAAGTCAAGCCTGGGCTCGGGCCGGGCTTGGGGAGTAGAAGAACTCCCAGAACCCCATCAACCAGGTATCAACCAGTAAACACTACACTTTAGTAAAGATATCAGGTCATATCCAGTAAAGCCTTCACATTAATAAACACATCCGACAACTTGTAATTAATATATATAATTTTTTTTGTACTGTGCCTTGATCAATTGGCGTTTAGTAAAGCCATTAAGACGCAGGTTCGAATCCTCGTCACGGCCCTTGTGGATTTGTTCAAGCCATTAAGAGTTCGTCCACAGCCAATGAACAGGGAAAGACCAGCTGCCCCTGTGAGGCAGGTCCTGTTTACACTCGTTTGTTTTCATTCCCATGTCTGTACAATATGTTAAATCAAACTTTCCAAAGTATTTGTTTACGACTGCAGAGTTGGGTGGGCACGGTTTGATTAGTCCCCACCTGCACGGGCCATAAACTAGTGAGTGTGTCCACATACAGTGTGTGTGTATTCAACATTGTTTTGCTTGGGATTCGTGCCACCACCACCTGGCTATAACTCAGTACCTCCGGCATAATTAAATCTAACGACGGTGGGACCCCTTCACACGTGGTATTGGCAGGGGAACACAGGACCCCTAGCTACCACACCCTCTGCACCTTCCCCTTCTCTTGTCTAACGTGTCCGGCTACAGCACTCACCTAAGGCCATTTCCCTGTTCTTTAAGAATGGCTCGCGTTCTCTTGATATTCTGTTGTCAGTTTAGCCGTGCTGTGCGGGGCAGAAGAGACAAAAAGGGGGCTTGGAGGTTAGACAAAGTCGGAGTTGCTCTTGGGTATCGGACGCGTTTGTTGACAATAGCCTTCCTTGGTCGACTTAACACTTGTGACCAGAAAATTCAGCCCGGTACGGGTATGTGGGAAGCTGGCCTTTTGGGGGCTGGTGTTCTGAAGCTTTTGGTATACCTTTCGTGGCTCTGTCTGGGCCTCGGAGCCTGGCTGGGCCTCCGAGCCTGGCTGGGCCTCGGAGCCTGGCTGGGCCTCCGAGCCTGGCTGGGCCTCCGAGCCTGGCTGGGCCTCGGAGCCTGGCTGGGCCACGGAGCCTGGCTGGGCCTCGGAGCCTGGCTGGGCCACGGAGCCTGGCTGGGCCTCGGAGCCTGGC
The DNA here is from genome assembly GCF_040958095.1 of Procambarus clarkii. Lineage (NCBI taxonomy): Eukaryota > Metazoa > Arthropoda > Malacostraca > Decapoda > Cambaridae > Procambarus > Procambarus clarkii. The sequence continues at coordinate 17,237,846 of NC_091234.1, read as the reverse complement.
TGGGCCACGGAGCCTGGCTGGGCCTCGGAGCCTGGCTGGGCCTCGGAGCCTGGCTGGGCCTCGGAGCCTGGCTGGGCCTCGGAGCCTGGCTGGGCCTCGGAGCCTGGCTGGGCCTCGGAGCCTGGCTGGGCCTCGGAGCCTGGCTGGGCCTCGGAGCCTGGCTGGGCCTCGGAGCCTGGCTGGGCCTCGGAGCCTGGCTGGGCCTCGGAGCCTGGCTGGGCCTCGGAGCCTCGTTGCTCGTTAGGCTCACTGGCTGATATTATAAGCCTAATCCTTTAGAATTATAGATATTTACGAATGTAAAAAAACGTTATTGGCATTGGTACTGGTTATTCACGTGGCGTTATTCCGTATGCGGGTGTGGAACACTGTAATGTTTTCCTGGTGTAAACTATTACGTATCTTTCTCACCTGCGCTCTAGAGAATGTAAGTTTAACATTTTTAAGCAGTTTCAATAATTTAGATGTTTTATTCTGGGAGTTAAGGATCTTTACATGTGCTGCAGGTCAGCAATTTCTGCAGCGTTGAATGGGGCTGTTATTGAGTAGTAATAATGGAGCATAGTCTCTCCATGTATGCTCCAGGTAATAATATTACCACATGAATTATTCAGAAGTAGATTAAGAGGACAAACCAATTATATATTTTAAGTTGGCGCAGATCGGCTAGGCTACTATTACTTGGTTACCTCGTACTCGCGGTCTTATCCTGGTTTAAAAATCAGGCTATGGCTTGATAAGGAGCCGGTCGGCCGAGCGGACAGAACACTGGGCTTGTGATCCTGTGGTCCCGTGGTCGGTCCCGGGCGCCGGCGAGAAACAATGGGCAGAGTTTGTTTCACCTTATGCCCCTGTTACCTAGCAGTAAAATTGGTACCTGGGTGTTAGTCAGCTGTCAGGGGCTGCTTCCTGGGGGTGGAGGCCTGGTCGAGGACCGGGCCGCGAGGACACTAAAGCTCCCGAAATCATCTCAAGATAACCTCAAGATACGCACATTCAGGAGCCTCTTGGTGTTAATTTACCGCCTTATGAGGTCTCGGTTCCCTCTCTTCCCGGCACCCGACCAAGCCCTACAGGTGGCCCACATCAGTCTTGTTATGGCCAGTTGCTGTGGCCACGCCTTGCCTGCTGCGGCCACGCCTTGCCTGCTGCGGCCATGGCGCCCCAGCCCCCCGCGCCACACCACACCGTCCCAGCCCCCCGCGCCACACCACACCACACCGTCCCAGCCCCCCGCGCCACACCACACCACACCGTCCCAGCCCCCCGCGCCACACCACACCACACCGTCCCAGCCCCCCGCGCCACACCACACCACACCGTCCCAGCCCCCCGCGCCACACCACACCACACCGTCCCAGCCCCCCGCGCCACACCACACCACACCGTCCCAGCCCCCCGCGCCACACCACACCACACCGTCCCAGCCCCCCGCGCCACACCACACCACACCACACCGTCCCAGCCCCCCGCGCCACACCACACCACACCGTCCCAGCCCCCCGCGCCACACCACACCACACCGTCCCAGCCCCCCGCGCCACACCACACCACACCGTCCCAGCCCCCCGCGCCACACCACACCACACCGTCCCAGCCCCCCGCGCCACACCACACCACACCGTCCCAGCCCCCCGCGCCACACCACACCACACCGTCCCAGCCCCCCGCGCCACACCACACCACACCGTCCCAGCCCCCCGCGCCACACCACACCACACCGTCCCAGCCCCCCGCGCCACACCACACCACACCACACCGTCCCAGCCCCCCGCGCCACACCACACCACACCACACCGTCCCAGCCCCCCGCGCCACACCACACCACACCGTCCCAGCCCCCCGCGCCACACCACACCACACCGTCCCAGCCCCCCGCGACACACCGCCCCGTCCCAGCCCCCCGCGCCACACCCTGGCAGTTGGCAGCGGCTTATAATGAGACACACCGTATGTAACACAAGACGAAGCCGTAGCTTGGCTTACCTGCAAGGTTCCCGCCTCGCGCCATCAAGTCACTCAGGTGCTCCTCATTCTTGCCTTTGGAAGCCAATTGTGAACATCTCGCTTTGTTTTATGGGTATTTATTTCTCGACGCTTCGAAAGGCTTCGCTCATTCTAAACTTTCCAAAGGTCTAAGCTTCTTTTTATATATTAGAGGACAAGTATATTAACAAAGGCACATTAGAGGTCAAATGACATTAGGTCTGGAAATATAGCTTGAGCAACAGTGGAAGCTTTTTTCATCCACTACAGCCTGGTTGATCCGGTATTTCTTGCAAGAACGTATCTTAAGTGCTTCTTGAATACATCCACCTTTGTTCCTGTAACATTTCTGATGCTTGCTGGGAGGGTGTTGAACAGCTGTGGACCTCTGATGTTTCAGACAGTGCTCTCTGATTGTGGCCATATGGTGGAAGGCGTTGAGGTGCTGGCTCCCAACTCTGTAAGTAGTATGGGGGATCCAGTACCCTCTTGGATCCCACTGTGCTTCAACATATATTATATGGGATCCAGTACCCTCTTGCATCCCACTGTGCTTCAACATATATTATAGGGGATCCACTACGCTCTTGGATCCCACTGTGCTTCCCCAACATATAGGGGATCCAGTACCCCTTGGATCCCACTGTACTTCCTCAACATATATTATGGGGGATCCAGTACCCTCTTGGATCCCACTGCTTCCCCAACATATATTATAGGGGATCCACTACCCCCCTTGAATCTCACTGCGCTTCTCTGTGCGTGGACTAGTGCTGTCGTTCAGGCTTTTAACATTCTATTATGGTATTTGCTTTAAGACGAGCAGTGTTGGACACGGGGGAGTGCTGGCCCAGACGGTTGTTAAGGCCTTGTATCGTCTTGTTGAAACTGCTGTTCACAAGTGTTGCCACATCTCGGGGGGTTTAAAGACGCCTTCGTCTTGAGCTGGACAATTTCTTGGCTGGGAATTTTCCAGCTGTTCAACAGGGTTAGCGTGGTTTTTTTTTTGTCTGCATTTCCGGTATTGATTCTTTGGGATTGGCGAGGGTTTGGGATTTTTGGTGAGTTTGTTTGTCAAATGTGGTTTGGCTCTTGTTAAAGATATGTAGTGCCTTAAAGCCGTTTGTATGCGCGCGCGCGCTCACCTAAGTTTGTGTACTCGGCTAGTTCAGCATGCGGGGGTTGAGCTTTGGCTCTTTGGTCCCGCCTCTCAACAGTCACTAAGTTGATTGACGGTTGAGAGGCGGGACGTACGTGTGTGTGTGTGTGTGTTAGCGAGCGTGCTGGAGATGTGCGCGCATGTGCGTACCTTAATGTGATTACGTAAATGAGTGTCCCAGCAGCGGCCCAATCTCTCATAAAGGCCACAACAATTCATCCAACAACTGTTTACGAAACCTGTACATCTTTCCTTAATCATGTTGGTTTTGTTTACATTTGCTAAGCAGTTTACGAGGGTCAAAACGTCACCACAGCCCAAAGCTATTATTGTTTAATCAATCTCGTTGTGATTGAGGAAAGATGAACAGGTTTCGTAAATGTCCGATGAATCTTGACCTGGTTGACGGTCTAGTCAACCTGGCTGTTGACATCCCTTTACATATGATATGTAAAGCATATTACGTCACTGACATGTAAACCACAGCCCGATTGATCAGGAACCTGATCAGTAACCTGATTAACTGGTTGAAAGAGATCAGCGGCTATTCATGCCCCATTTAAATAGAAGTTGTTACTCTCCAAGCAACAGCCTGTTGGAACAAGTTATCAAAAGTCGAGCCAGGCCCCAGCCAGGCCTCGTGAAGCAGAATAACTTTAGAAGCCCTCCCCAGGTAAGGTACAAGTAAGCTCCAGTCCTAATATTTCGCAGGTGTATTATAATGTGTCTTTGGCGCTTGAAGGAGCACAGTCTGAGGGATTTTAATCAGTCTCAATCATTTTGATGCTTTCCCGCCAAACACATACCGAAACTACGACGTTGGTACAACGTTCCAACAAGTTTTAGCACCTAACCAGTTATAACAACCAATATAGCAAGTTGTAACAACGTTCTAATACGTCATAAACACGTTAAGCCAAGATGTAACAACTTTATTACAAGTTGTAACAAGCGGAAACTACCCTGGAAACACAAACCGAAACTATCTCTATTTTCCGCTTGTTACAACGTGTAATAAAGTTGTTACATCTTGATTTAGCGTGTTTATGACGTATTAAAACGTTGTTACAACTTGCGATATTGGTTGTTATAACTGGTTAGAAGATGTTAAAACTTGTTCGAACGTTGTACCAACGTCGTAGTTTCGGTGTGTGTTTGGCGGGTAGACAGTTTCGGTTTGTGTTTCCAGGGTTCTTGAATTTGGGGAAAGAGCGTTTTCTGGACGTTCTCCATCTTTGAATGTTGTTAGTGGGCAACACCGCGCCACCTTGGAGAGCATTAGTGTCGTGGAAGTATCATCATTGGTTTGGTATCTCTTGTTTGAAGGTTCTTGTTATCCAGTCTGGCGTTCATTTTTGCTGTTATGACAGCTACCACAACCACAACCACATATACCATTACCACCATCATAGATACTACTACTACCACCAACATGGATACCACCACCACCAACATAGATACCACCACCACCATTGATACCACCACCACCAACATAGATACCACCACCACCATTGATACCACCACCACCACCACCATAGATACCTCTAGCGCCACTACCACCACCACCAGTGCCACTTCCTCCCCCAACGCCATAATCACTTGAACACAATTACAACCAAACCATAACCATTATTTCCTTCCATCACGACAACCACCATTCCTACCCCCTACCAATCACCACCACCTACCACCATCACCACAACCTACCATTATAAACTCATTAAATCCCCTGTACTCATTGCATTCCCTGTATCCATTATTTCTTCTACTGATTAAAACACTAAGTAATTACAGCAGCCACCTTACACCAGTGTTCACAACCTCGGAGGAACCGGCCCAAAGATACCACAACACGTACCAAGTCCTTTATTGCGACTGGTGATATAGGATTATTAGTAGACTTAAGATATAGGACTAAGTCCTAGGTATAGGACTATACCTAGGGAGCCGGTCGGCCGAGCGGACAGCACGCTGGACTTGTGATCTTGTGGTCCTGGGTTCGATCCGAGGCGCCGGCGAGAAACAATGGGCAGAGTTTCTTTCACCCTATGCCCCTGTTACCTAGCAGTAAAATAGGTACCTGGGTGTTAGTCAGCTGTCACGGGCTGCTTCCTGGGGGGTGGAGGCCTGGTCGAGGACCGGGCCGCGGGGACACTGAAAGCCCAGAAATCATCTCAAGATAACCTCAAGATAGGAAATGGTGGACCAAATTCTCACAAGTCAAGCCTGGCCTCGGGCCGGGCTTGGGGAGTAGAAGAACTCCCAGAACCCCATCAAGGAGGTGTTTCTATGGCCTGTTATATAATCACGATTCATAACACTTAAATTTTACACATTTTGTTTATGTAATATTCGCAAACTAATCCCAGTTGCTTCGTGCGTGGGGACGTAAACAGGTTCTTTGGAACTTCTTTTGTGGGTTGGTACAAAAGGTGAGGAATATAATTTATCCACAGTTGTTGCTTTGTTGGTAAACACAAGAGAGAGGCTATATTTTACTCAGGTATGTTGCTACAACTAGCGCTCTGGATGCTTCGGGGCTAGGGAGGGATGGGGCGCCGGGCAGGATAGGTGGTGGCCCATGTGGCCGTCACTAGGGTTTGGGGGGTGGGTGGATAGGGGGTTATAACTGGCCGGATTAGCTTGTCCCCAGCGGGCTGACCTCCACAGTCTGTGTCCATTCCTTGTCTTGTGTTGTATACAGTCAGTGGTGGTCGCCGCCCCCTTGTGCCATGGCGGCAGACAACACTGAAAGATGTTGAGGCTTCCAGCCGCGTCCGGCGTATCCTGCTTACCTGCACCACCACCACCACCACCACCACCACCACCAGCCTTCACACGGCCGCGTGCGTGTCCTTACAAGGGTGTGGTGCTGCGGCTGCATCTCCTCCACCTTCACCGCTCTCTTCCACCGCTCTCACCCCTTGCCACCACCACCACCGCCGCCACCTTCACCACCACCACCACCGCCACCGCCACCACCACCACCACCACCGCCACAGCCACCACCACCACCGCCACAGCCACCACCACCTTCACCGCGCCTGACAGCTGGGTGGACAGCGCTTCGAATTCGTAGTCCTGAGGTTCCGGGTTCGATCCCTGGTGGAAGCGGAGACAAATGGGCAAAATGTTTCTTTCACCCTGATGCCCCTGTTACCTAGCAGTAAATAGGTACCTGGGTGTTAGTCAGCTGTCACGGGCTGCTTCCTGGGGGTGGAGACCTGGTCGAGGACCGGGTCGCGGGGACACTAAGCCACGAAATCATCTCAAGATAACCTCAAGATTGCCCCGTTCACCGCGCCTCGCCTGGTTTGGTTGATAAAGATTAAACCACCCAAGGGCTGGCGTGGTTTAAATCACAGGTGATTAGTGTGATGAGAAACCGGGCCGCGAGGACGCTGATCCCCAGAACTAACACCAGGTGGGACACCTGATCAACCGAGCTGTGATTCACACGTCAGACTGCGAGAAGCGATGTCTTAACCTGGTTAACCAGCAGGCTCCTGGTCAGAGCCTCCAGTGTGGGGGACATTGATTCCCTGAACGAACAGGACTAGGTCCACGGAAAGAGACCGTGGACATTTTCAAGAGGAAACTAGATTTATTCCTCCAAGGAGTGCCGGACCAACCGGGCTGTGGTGGGTATGTGGGCCTGCGGGCCGCTCCAAGCAACAGCCTGGTGGACCAAACTCTCACAAGTCGAGCCTGGCCTCGGGCCGGGCTTGGGGAGTAGACGAACTCCCAGAACCCCATCAACCAGGTATCAACCAGGTAGGTAAATCCTCACCTGTGTATCCTCGCCTGTACCCTACCCTGCCGCCTGTACCCTACCCTGCCACCTCTACCCTACCCTGCAACCTCTACCACTGGGCAACACCCATTTCCCCTCATCTGGACTACACAGCGAGTCCTTTCACCCCCACCCCACCTGCCTACCTTCTCCCCACCCCCCCAGACCAACACTGTGCCTGGGTCACCACCTGCAGATGGGTCGTCACCTACTGGCACCGGTCACTGACCCTCACTGCTCGGGATAGGTTCAGAGTTCAGGCTTGCACAAGCATGTAGGTAAAGAGGTGCTCACGCCTGCACATGGCTAGTGTGTCGATGCTTGCCCCTTGCGCTTTGAATACTCATTTGTTTAACTTGTTTTTGAGTCCCCCCCCCCACTCTCGCCTCACCATCCACATGGTGAGGATGGTGGATAGTGGGAAATGAAGTGAGCATAGCACTGGAGGAATCCACATGTTGTTTGGAAGTTGAAAGGTGAATGCTACACAAAGATTCAAGTAGTTTTCTTTGAGCATAGAAGTCGGACTGAATTATCTGCGCTGACGCTTCAGGAGTATTGCGATGGCTTTATCGAGGCCCGAGGCGGAGAGTCACCTGGTCAGAGGAGAGTGGGAAGTGTAAACTGTTCTTGCATGTGGAGCTGAGCAGAGCTGTGGCTAATATATGGAACACGCTCAGCAGAGCGAGAGCCTCGCGCTCAGCAGAGCGAGAGCCTCGCATTCAGCAGAACGAGAGGGGACGAAGTTATCAAGGGAAAGCGCCAAGCCATTACGACTATTTAGCACTAGGAAGGGGTCAGGATAAGGATTTGGGATGGGACGGGGAGAAGGAATGGTGCCCAACCACTTGTGGACGGTCGGGGATTGAACGCCGACCTACATGAAGCGAGACCGTCGTTCTACCGTCCAGCCCAAGTGGTTGGGCTCCTCATAGTCAGAGCCTCGCATTCATAACACGACCTCTGATAAACGCTCACTTATTTCTTCACGACCCGCCGCCTCCAAACGTTATTTTATGTTAATTATCTAGTTATCTTGGGATTCTTGAGGTTATCTTGAGATGATTTCCTAAATCTTTTTTTATGAAGACCCAGGCCTCCTTTTTGTCACCC